>NW_024962225.1:0-112912 GCF_018350215.1 Panthera leo | reverse complement strand
AATATATGGACAATATAAGTATCAGGTAGTGGAGTGACATCTTAATCCTAATCAGAAACAATAGAGAAGTTAAGTGATTAAGAGTGACAGAGTAACCACAATTGAATAAGGTTTTCTCTCCTATAAAGCCGACAAGTCCACCAAGAGTTGTGGAGGCATTCTAAAGCAGTCCATTAAGCTACCACAAAGGAAATGCATTGAAATAGAACTCTTCTAAGATGGTTTACGTGAATGCTCAGGAGATTTGAACTGTTCCTCGGGGTCGTTGCTCTTAGCAAGTCCATAAATTGGAATGAAGGTATATACTTGACATTTATTGCACTTCCCATCCCATATTCATGTTTGGCAACAGATTTTCATTTCTTGGATATGTTAAATTTAGGGTGAGAATGGATTGAAATATCACATATTGGACACAAAAGTCAGAAACAAGGCTGAAAAGTCACACCAAGTGGGTCAGGCATTGCAGATAAGAGGAGTTTGAGAACCAAGGCCAGATCTGGAACGTGAGTCAGGGGAATGTGCTTGCTTTCTTTTTGCTGTTCAAGAATACACATGCATCTTGCTGAAGAAAGTTTGGCTTTGAAATGGTGATGAAAATTAGTGGCTGAAATATTCATGATATGTAAGGTGCTCTTAGATGCATGATATACTTTCTTGTATCTGGTGATGGATTTAAGGCGTATGTATAATCACATAGCCTGGTGAGATACTGCAATCTCAAAACAGTGAAATATTGGATTTTTGTGAAACTAACCAAATTTGGGCTTTGGTTACATTTGCTCAGCACCTGGTTGCCTGCCTCAGCAGAAAACCAGCTGGCAGCTGTTTTATCTTGTTGTTGTTGTTGTTGTTCTGTTTTGTTTTGTAAGACTTTGTTATTTATTGTCCAAATGCTTCTCATGAATTTCCAGAATCAGAAAAAATTCAGACCAGTGAAAATTGAGGTAGATTTTTGGGTTAATGAGAAATGTTACCTCTGTATAAGCAACCATTCTGTGACCTTCTCCATCACATGACTTTGCAAGGTTGTGAGTTAAAAGTCTTCTTCTGCCTACTCCCCCACTGAAGATGTACAGCAAACAATTCAAACTCGACATGTCCAAAATATCAACACACCACCTTGCTTTATGTCTTAAACTCAACCTGCCCATCTTGTGTGACAGACATGTCGGCTGAGGTTGTGACAGCAGCATCCCCGTTTTCTCCCATGTAAGGGAAATGCTGAGCCTTCTTGTGATAGAGTCTCTAAGATGGTACCTGTGTTCTCACTAGGATCTTGTCCTGAGATGATTGAGAACACAGTCAGATTTTCAAGTGGGAAAGGGCATTTGAACTGAAACTAGGTCTCACCAAGAAATGGTTTTCAGGTGAAGAAAGAGTTTGAAATTCTTTTCCTTTAAAACTTTAAAAAAATACCCACACCTGGCTTAGATCCCAGGAATATTATGCAGTAAATATGATGTCCTGGACAGTATTCATTAAGATCTGATTGTTGTAGAATATTTTTCAGAGGGCTACTATTCAGCGGCCACACCGAGGAATGGAAGGAAAAGGAAGCCATTTTCCTGGGTTGTGAGGGAGATCAGTTACAGCAATGTGCCAGGCACTATGCTAACACTTTGTATCAAGTGCTTAATTAGATTTTGAGGACAACTTGGTAAAATAGGCATTAAGTCCTTTGAATAGACTGAAAAAGAAAGAAAAAACAGTAAATCATCTTCCCAACATTTTATAGTAAATGAATGGGACCAAGATTTCTACTAACTCTGGTGCAGTTTGTAAAACTTTCCTATTAAACCAGAATTCTTTATTCTTTTTGTTTTGTTTTCGTTTTGTTTTTATTTGTTTGTTTGTTAGAGAGACAGCACAAGCAGGGAGAGGAGAAGAAGGAGAGAGAGAATTTTTTTTAATGTTTATTTATTTATTCTGAGCAAGAGGGAGAGAGAGCGTGCTTGTACAAGCAGGGGAGGGGCAGAGAGAGAGAGAGAGAGTGAGAGAGAGAATCCCAAGCAGGCTCCTCAATGTCCTTTCAGAGGCCAGTGTAAGACTCGATTATACGAACTGTGAGATCATGACCTGAGACAAAATCAAAAGTCAGATGCTTAAGTGACTGAGCCACCCAGGTGCCGAGAGAGAGAGAGAGAGAGAGAGAGAGAGAGAGAGAGAGAGTCTGAAGCAGGCTCCATGCTTAGCACAGAGCCAGAAGTGGCTTTGGATCCCACGAGCCTGGGATCATGACCTGAGCTGAAATCAAGAGTCAGACACTTAACCCACTGAGCAATCCAGGCACCCCTGGAATTCTTTCTTCTGACTGCTCATAATCCACACAGTCTATTACTAAAAATACCTAATGTCTGGAGATTATTTTCAATAGTCAAAATTCTACCAAAAAACTTAAGAAGCATACAAATGACCACTGTGATTTTTTTTCTGAGCTGCACGCTGGAGTCCAGGTTTTAGAACAGCAAAAAATATTAAACAAAATATTAATGTTATTATTTATCTCGTAAACAAATGAAAGGACAGAATAAATTTATTTACAGATGTTCATTAAACATTTACTAGGCACTGGAAAAGGTACCACAGGTTGCCAGGGGAAGGGCTCATAGTCCCAATCCCCAAGAAGCTTGGAGCATATCCTAAGAAGCTCACATCAATAAATAATCATAATGCAATGATAATATATTCAAATTCAGTTATGAGCAGGGAACAATAAGGAGACAGCTCAAAGTATAATTAATCAGCTGGAGAGGGTACTAAGATGTCAGGGAATTCTTCGCAAAGCAAAAAAAAAAAAAGGATTTGAATACTGAAAAATGACCAGGTGTAATCCCAAAGCGTGTGTTAATATTGGGGGCAGAGGCTTGGAGGAAGGAGGGTCTGTACCTATTTGGAAACAGGGCCTGTCATTTCTTGGGAAGAGTGACAAGTGAGAACATGAGTATGGGACAAGTTATGAGGTGCTTTGTACACTTACTTTTGGATTTGGAGTTCTCTTTTCCCAGACAGACAGCAAAAACTTCTAGCTTTTTGGCCTGAAGATCCATTCCTTTCGTTGAGGAGGATGTTTCTGAATCAATTGGCTACTTAGCCCCGTAAGACCTATTGTATGATCAAGGCATTCCTGTTGTCAATAGGACCCATCAATCTGCCTGGCCCTCAAAGGCCTTTGAGTGTGCAACCCCTGTTATGAGACATAGTGATCCATCAAATATGCCAAATCTAGAGTGACATAAGGTCTGGATTAGTAAGACATTCTCATGAAAGTGTGTTAAAACAAAGGGAAACAAGTTTAAGATTCCAAAAGATAGATCATATGCACCTGAGCTACTACGATGGCAAAGAGATAGATACAAGAAAAAAGAATCTGCGATAGAATAGACAAGATATAATGATGAATCAAATGCTAATGATTGCTACAGGAAGGAGGAAATGGATAAGTTTTGAAATTCTAGCTTCATATGGTTGTATATAATTACACAAAGTAAAAAGAAAAAGTGGTAAATAACAATATTCCATTGTCACGCGTTGTTGATAAAGGGTTAACTGGGCATGGTGGATGCAATTAAGCAATCCTATATATTTGAAATTGTGCCATGGAGGCTGATAGGCAAAACATTGTTAAACCAGAAGTACCGATTAATTACTTTATTGGGCTATTAAACATCTGGCTTGTCTTTGTTACTCAATAAACTTAAGCAGTTCATTAAAAACCAATGAAACATGACAGAAAAAAATTAGAGACTTTGTTTTTCTATTTTCTTTCAGTTTACCTATGGATTAGAAGACTTTATTTCCTTTTGAACTCCCACCTCCAAAAGTCTAATGGAAAGTCACAGACTTTCCTGAGTGATGGGAAATTCACACCCCAAATCAAAATCAGAAATTGCAAGCCTATGACTCTTTCGTGATTGCAAGTAAAACAAGTAGCAGAGGTCAGAAGAGAAGGAAACACCTTTTTGCAAAACACACTGCAAGCCTTTCTGGAATTTATTTACAACTCCAATGTTGATGCATCTTGGCAACCATTACTTTTAGGCTATTACTTAACAACCACAAGTAGGTCAGGTCATTAAATGAACAGGATTGTGAATTCACATTTAAAAAATATATAAGCTAATAGTATAAGTAAATTACTAAAGTTCCACCATACTAACCAATCACTGTAACATTTAATTTATCTTTAGATATACCTATATTAAAATATAGGTCTATATCTAGATCTATAAGCTATAAGGATTGTATTGTATGGCCTCTTTTTAAGTTTTCTGTTTGTCATTTAACATTTTCATTTCTGAACATATTTATATATCAATTCTTAATAAGTGGATATAAGTGAATGAATAAGTGTTTTATTCATTTATTATTGAACCATTCAATTGTTACTGTGAAAACATATTGTTTTTATTTTTCACAATTATAAATCCACTCCATTGAAAGCTCTTGACCAAATATCACTGTGACCTTCTATAATCATGCTCTTTGGATCAATTCTGGTAAGTAAAATTCCTTGGTTACTAATAAATACCCGAGGCTTTTGTGCATATGGACATTGAAAGGCATTGTCTAAATTGAATTTATTTAATTAGTGAACGTATTAATTCAGTAATAATTTCAAATCTTACCCATGAACACCCCGTGAAAATGCAGGAGGTGGAAGACATCTTGAATGTCTCTGAATCTACTTATTAAAGCAAACAGAGTAAATGGATAGCAAAACCAAGCACATGTGGACAACCTTTACAGTAAAGCTAGGTTACAAATTATAACAGCAAACCTCAAATAGTATCCACAAGAGGCTGGACTGGTCTATTCCCTGCGAGCTCCCAAGACTGACGTCCTGGAGCTCCTTCTCAGGAGAGGACTGTAGAAGCCCACACTGTTAGGTGTGCCGTTAAAATCGGGCAGACCAGGGATGATACTGAAAAGCAGAGAGAAGGTCCAGGTACAAAGAAAGAAAGGAAGAGAGTCCGGCCATTTCAGAAAGCAATCCACCATAATTTTGAAGTCTTAATGAAAAGGGCAGAAGAGGAGCGGTGTGAAATGAGAAGAGCCACCGTGGACCACATCTCCATCTAAAAGCTCTGGACAGTTCATTTTGCAAAAGATAAGCAGTAGAAAAGTATGGAGATCAAACTCCACACTAAGTTAACCAAAGAAAGAGGAGAAGGAGGATAACATTCCCATGTATAATGAAAGCAAGCATACCAGAAAGATACGTCACTGAGAATGAATTCACACCCTAAAAAGGAGCTAAAAGACATTGAGAAAGCATCACACGACATGGTAGAACAACATAAATCAGAATTTTTAAAACCGCAAGTAAGATGATAGAAGTCAGAGAATAGAAAAAAATAAAAGGTTTAAAACGGAGACTGAATTAGAAAGAACACAAGCACAATTATTCACAACAGCCGATGTCTTAAGAGAAATAGGTGAAAAGGATTAAATTCTTAAATACCAAAAGGAAATAAAGAAACAAAAAACTTTGAGAAGTTGCAAATAACATCTTATATCCATCCTATAAATAATAGGGGCACCTGAATAATAAAACCAAATCAAGGGGGGGGGGGACGAATACTAAAAACTATAATTCAGAGAAACTTTCCTGAAATTAAAAAGATTTGAAACTCTGTATTAAAGACCCTATCACATGTTGATAATATCAACCTGGGATGAATATCACCAGCTATATTCTGGTAAAGTTTGTGGGCTTTAGTTTAAAAAGGGGGGAAATTATTTTTCACCTAGGGGAAAAAAACAAGATATTTATGAGGGAAAGGACATTTCATTATCATCTTTTATTTCAAAAGCAGCACATGGACAACATAAAGAAAACATAGTAACATGTTTCTGCACCCAAGGAAAGAAAATCTGAGGCAAGTTATTTTATATATAGAAAATGTGAACTTCAGTATAAAAACCACATACAAAAACCTATTATTAATGAACACGTAAAAGGTTTGGCAATGTTGTTCCCATGAGAACTTCCTGAAGAATCTACTAGATAGTGAATTTAGGCAAACGAAATAACTTAAAAAAAATTCTAAGAACTAGTGACGATCATTAAGCATAGTTACTTATAGAAGTAAGAATAAATTGGAATTAGAAAGAGTACCTGTTTTCACAGCTATACACTCAGACAACGTATATATTACACAAGTATAAAATGGGGAGAATGGAGTGAGTACATGCAAACAAATGTTAGCTTTTTTTGGCATATTGTTTGTGGGGGAATTAGCAATGTTATTTTGAGATAGTCATGTGTGTAAATGGGCATACGTAAACATGAAATTATGGGGTATTCTATCTATCATCCATTGTATCCTTAAGAATTAGAATACCCAGGAGACATAGATACAACACTAAAAAAGTTACATTAAAAACCCTCTAATATGACTCTTAAAAACTGAGAATAAACTGAAGGTTGATGGGGGGGTGGGAGGGAGGGGAAAGTAGGTGATGGGCATTGAGGACGGCACCTGTTCGGATGAGCACTGGGTGTTGTATAGAAACCAATCTGACAATAAATTTCATATTAAAAAAATAAAAATAAAAAAATAAAAACTCTCTAATACTGAATTTGAATTTCAATATCAATGAAATTTGAGTTTCAGTATCAATATGAACTCATGGGTGCTTGTGTGTGTGTTTCTGTGTTTTTTGCATGTATGATTTCCTTACTCTGTCAACAGGTCTAGAATACTAATCAACAATCCAGAAGTGATGAGTAACCATACTGTCCAGATTACAATCTTGAAATACCATGTACTATAAAAACCAAACAAGCAAACAAACAAAAAACTTGGGGTGTCTGGGTGGCTCAGTCAGTTGAGCATCAGCCTTCCACTCAGATTGTGATTTCATCGTCGCGAATTTGAGCCCCGTATCGATTGGGCTCTGCTGGTTGTGCAGAACCTACTTGGGATTCTCTCTATCTCCTCTCTCTCTGACCCTCCCCTACTCACGTTTCTCTCTCTCTCTCTCCCCCAAAATAAATAAACCAATAAAAAAAACCCTGGGGCATCTTAGAGAAAGAGCTAACTCTGTCTGAGGCAGGACATGTACATCCTGACATAACAAAGAACAAGGAAACTATTAAAAACTTCTATGGTTATGTCAAGAGCTAATTAAAAGAGACTTTGGCCAAGAAGAGGGTAATTTCAGCTTTAAAAAGATCGTAATTTTGATTTATAGAAACCTACCAAATGTGTTTGTCAGTTAATTTATAAAAATATTAAAACAAAAGCTAACAAATCCCCCTAAGGAGATGGTTGGAAGGAAAGCCTTTATCTAAAAGATGAAAATAAAAGAAAATATCAAACTTTTCCCCTGCCTTCCCCATATGAATTATACCACTGGATAATCAAATAGTAGATAAAGTGTTCTTTCATAAAAATGGCAAAGCAGTTATAAAAGGTGAGCGTCACCAAGTAGCAGCCTCCAATGATCCATGGATCAAGGCACTGAATAGGCACCGAGGTGTTAGTATCACAAAAACTTCCAGATTTTTTATCCTTCCTGTAGTCTCACCAGCTGAGATTCAATCCTGATTGAGAATGCAATCCCAATATCCAGGACATTACAGGTAGAAAGGCCAGGATTTTCAACAGGTAAACTGTAAAAAGAAGAAAGCGATGGGTCGAGAGGAGTCTGTGGATTAAAAGATCCTTAAAAGTTATGAAGATGCACCCCTGGAAGGTAACATTATGGAGAAACATAAAGATATGTTTACCGTGAAAGTCACAATTGTGATTTCTTTTCAAGGGACTGAGTGTGAGGCTGTGAGAGATCAAAAGACAGGATTTTGGGGGCACGAGGTGGCTCAGTCAGTTAAGCATCCAACTCTTGATTTCAGCTCAGGTCATGATCTCACAGTTCATGGGTTTCATGGGTTGAAGCCCCATGTCGGACTCTGCACTGACAGTGCAGAGCCTGCTTGGGATTCTCTCTCTCTCTCTCTCTCTCTCTCTGTCTGCACCCCCTCTCAAAATAAATAAATAAGCTTTTTTTTTTTTAAGACAGAATTTCTTTTCTCTACTGCTCCGCCTGGGTTGTGGAAACAAGGGAGTTTGTTTTATAATATTCTGCTTAGACATTTGATGTTTTTCTGAATGTACAGAACTTTTTCACAGAACTTTTTTCTGTAAAAAGTTTAAAGTAAGAAAAAAGGGAAAAAATCCTACTTAATGTAGATGAGATATTCCTTTTCTCCTACTACTTACAGTGCTGACCATGTTATTTTCCTTTCATTTCTTCCTTCTTTTCTCTTTCTCTTTTGCACGTTGATAGCTTATTAGCAGCATCTTGTATTAATTTGCATTTATTTGATACGTAAAAAGTGAACACTTACTCATATGTTTATTGCACTGTTAATATTTTTATTTTTTCTTCTGAGTAACTCTCCTAATATACTTTTATCTGCTTAATCATTGCTATATGACCACTTTCCAACCGACTTGAAAGAATTCTTAATATCAAGGTTGTTAATCTCTTGCCTCACCTATAAATTATTCAGTTTTTAACTTTTCATTTACTAGGTATTCTAATTCATTAACCATTTAAAATACTTAAGGCAAATATACAAATCTGTATAATCTTCATTTTGATGATCCTGGTTTTTTCTTTTCTGCTCAGAAATTCTTCCATCACCTCAAAATCATAGCAATGTCTGTATTTTTCCTTCTAGTTCTCACTTGGGTAACTGTTCCTGCTTATCCCTTGAAGACATTTATAATTTATTTTAATATATGGTTTAAGATTAGAACAATAAAATTATACTCTTCCAAAGATATAGCCAATTATTCCATGGTAACTTTTTGGAAAGCCTATCATTACTCTCAGTTACTCAAAATGCTCTTTACTATCAGGATATATATTTTTCTCATATGTAAAGATTAAACCAAAATTTTTAGACATTGAAGGCTCTGTGTAACTGGACCTGGGATGCCCCTCCACAGCATCCCTGGTCCTCCCAACACCATCTCTCTCTTGTGGCATTTCTTTAGAACATCTGACTCCATTGATTAGTTTTCAAAGTCATGTGAATGAGATCTTATGGTCACGATCCTCTGGCTCCAACTTAAGTTTTTAGATTTTTTTCTCATTATTGTTAAATAACGTTCTTGGTAGGAATATATCAAAAATCACATATCTAGTCTATGATTTCCAACATCTGTTACTACAAACAGTGTCACAATGAGCATCATTGGACGTGTGTCTTAGTAAACATAAGTTTGCATTACAGTTACACAAATCCTTCAAAGTGGAAAAGCTGAATCATTGGTGTGCATCTGCTGTGCCTTGATAGATATTGTCAAGCAGCGTTTAGCAGGGGTTGTACAAAATGACACAGCTATGTTTCTGTTGACAAGTACCAATGATCCAAATCCTCACCAATACTCGGTGTGAGTCACTTAATTTTAGACATTGTGCCATTGGGTGTTTCTTGGCACTTCTATAATAACTAATGAGGTTGTGTGCATTCCTATAGGTTTATCAACCATTTCAATGGACTTTTTCTGAAACGTTTCTACATCTTTTGCCTCTTTTCTCCATTAATTAATTATCTTTTTACCATTTTTCTTTAATGTTTATTTCTTTTTGAGAGAGAGAGATTGAGAGCACAAGCTGGGGAAGCACAGAGAGAGGGGAAAAGAGGATCCAAAGCAGGTTCCACGCTGTCAGCACAGACCCCGATATGGGACTGGACGCAAGAGCTGCGAGATCATAGCCCGAGCCAAAGTCAGACGCCTAACCGACTGAGCCATCCAGGCGCCCAATGAGTTATCTTTTTAAACTTTATTTTCATGCATTCTTTATATATTTTGGATAAAAGAGCCTTATCAGAAATCTGTACTACACATATAGTCTTCAAAAATGGAATAAATCTTCTGTCATATTTTTCCAAGCTGTTTTATTTTAAGGCTATTTTAAGTGACACAATTTCTTAAATTTAGTTTTGTATGTGTTGATTAGTAGTAAATTGAAATAAAATTGATATCTCATATTGACGTTTTACCTAGCTACGTTGTGAATTCACTTACTAAGTCCTATGTCCTAAGTGTAGATTCTTTTGAATTTTGTTCATTCACATTCACATCATCTGCAAATAATGACAGTTTTATTTCTCCCTTTTCATGCCCTTTACCATTTGTTTCCTGTTTTATGGCACCAGCAAGAACTATACTATATTGCTGACAGAAGTTGTGATAGCAGAGGGAAAGCCTTCAAAATTTTACTTGGGAATCTTTTTTATTATATCAAGACATTTCTCCTCTATTCCTAGGTACAAAGAGTGTCTAGAATAAGCAGACATTGTGATGATCATATGCTCTTTCTATTTTATTTTGTTACTATATATAACAAATGTTATGATTGATTTTTCTAAAAATATAAGCTAATGCTCTAATGTTTTTGGAAGAAACACAGTTACATGTGATATCCTTTTTAAATCATGCTGAATTTGATCTCCTAATACCTTCTCTGGAAAATTTTTATTCCTGTTTATGAGAAATTGACCTGTAAGTTTCTTATAATGTCCTTGTTAAGTATCGATATTAAAGTACTTCTGGCTTCATAAAATATGTTGGCAAGTGTAGTGGGTTGAATGATGGCCCCAATAAGATACGTCCATGTCCTAATTTCCTAATTTCTGGAACCTGGCAATGTGACCTTATTTGGAGAAAAGGTCTTTGCCATTGTAATTAAGGATCTTGACATGAAATCATCCTGGATTTAAGGCAGGCCCTAAATTCAGTAACCGTTGCCCTTACAAGAGAAAAGCAGAGGAAGGTTTGAGACCCAGAAAGGAGGGAGAAATCCACTGAAGATTGGAGAGACTGGAGTCATCCTGCTAAAAGCCAAGGAACAGTGAGAGCCGAAAGCTGGAAGAATCAAAGTGGGTTCCCAAGCAGAGCCCTCAGGAGGGAGGAGGTGCTGCTGATACGCCAGCTTTGCACTTACAGACACAATAGCTCTGAGAGAATAGATTTGGGTTGTTTTAAGCCACCAAATTTGTGGTCATTCGTGGATGGCAGCACTCGGATACAAATACTGAAAGTGTTCCCTCTTTTCTTATGTCTGGAGTTTGTGTAAGATTGGTGGATATCAGTCGCTCAAAAGTTTGGAAGAATTCATCCTTGACACCAAATGGGAAGGAGGATCAAATTATGAAACTATTTTTATTATAATCCTATTTTTAAATTTTTTAATGTTTATTTTTGAGAGAGAGAGAGAGAGAGAGAGAAGGAGAGAATCTGAAGCAGGCTTCAGGCTCTGAGCTGTCAGCACAGAGCCCAACGCAGGGCTTGAACTCATGAACTATGAGATCATGACCTGAGCCAAATTCAGACACTTAACCAACTGAGCTACCCAGGTGTCCCGAAAATCTGTTTTTTTAATCTTTAACTTTGAGAGAGAGGGAGAGAGTGCACACACGCGTGTTGAGGAGGAGCAGAGAGAGCGAGAGAACAGAGGATCCAAAGCAGGCTCCACGATGACAGCAGCAAGCCCGGCATGGGGCCCAAAGTCATGAACCATAAGATCACGACCTGAGCTGGATGCTTAATTGACTGAGCCACCCAGGTGCCCTAAAACTCTATTTTTTAAAGATATAGGATACTTTAAATTTTATATTTAGTTTTGATTTATAAATTAGGTGAGAGGTGTTTTTCTAGGAAAATTTCATCTAAGTTTTCAGATAATGCACAAATGTTCACAATATCATTTATTATATTTTATTAATTTTTTATTTTGAGACCATTGAAGATTCACATGAAGTTGTAAGAAAAATACAGAGACGCGTGTACCCTTTAGTCAGTTTCCTTAATGGTTACATCTTGCAAAACTACAATACAACATCACAGCCAGGATAGTGACATCGATACAGTTTGAATACAAAGCACTTGCATCAACCAAAAAGTATTCTTCACGTTGCCCTTTTAAAGCTACACCCACTTCTCTTCTATCTCCATCCCTACCTCAAAGACTGGCAGCTTCTGATGTGTTTTCCATTTCTGCAACTCTGTCATTTGTAAAATGTTCCATAAATGGAATCATGCAATACGTTATCTTTGATAAAAATTTCCCACTTAGTATAATTCCTTTTGAGATCCAGGTTGTATATTACAAATTCATTCCCTTTTACTGCTCAGAGGTGCTCCATGGTATGGATGTATCACAGTTCAATCATTCACGCAATGAGGGGCCTCTGGCTTGTTTCCAACTTTTGACTGTTAGGAGTGAAGCTGCTATAAACATTCATGCGCACGATCTTATGTAAATGTAAGTTTTCTTTTCCCTAAAATGAGCGGCCAAGAGTGAAAGTGAAATAGCTGGGTGATAGCAATTGTGTGTTTCGTTTTGCTTCATTTTTTTAAATTCACTTTTTACTTTACATCCAGGTTAGTCAGCATATAGTGCAATAATGATTTCGGTAGTAGAATCCAATGATTCATCCCCTATATATAACACCCAGTGATCATCCCAACATCCTTAATGTCCCTTGCCTGTTTTCATTTTGCTTCATTTTTAAGGAACTGCTAAACTATTTGCAGAGTGGCTGAGCTGTTTTACATTTCCACCAGCAACGTACCAGCCGTCCAGTTTCTCTGCATCATCACCAGCATTTGAAGTTGTCACTAATTTTTTTTTCAAAATTTAATTTAAATTCTAGTTGCTTGTCACAATTTTTTGAATTCTGCTATCCTGACTACGTAGGTATATCACTTTGTGGTTTTAGTTGGCATTTATATTATGCCTGACATTGAGAACCTTTTAATGTGGTCCTTTGATACCTTGTTCCTCATCTTCAGTGAAATTTGTTTGGTTTTGGTTTTGTTTGGTGGTTTTTGTTTGTTTGCCCGTTTCCTGATTAGATTGTTTGGGCATGTTCTTGGTTTGGGTTTTGGTTTTTTACCTCTGAGTTTTGAGAGTTCTACCTGTATTCTAGATACTAGTGATGAGTCAGATGTGTGGTTTACCAATATTTTTTCCCACTCTATAGCTTATCTTTCCATACTATGAAGAAAATCTTTCACCAGGCAGAAGGTTTAATTCTGATGAAGTGCAGTTTATTAACTGCTCTCACCAATTGTATTTTTGGGGGTCAATTTTAAAAACTATTGATATATCCCTAGCTTCTGCAGGATTTTACTTATACTGTTTTCTAAAAGTTTTATATTTTTACACTATACATTTAATTCTGTGATTGATTGTGAGTTAATTTCTATGTAAAGTGTGAGGTTTAAATTGAAGTGTTGTTTGTTTGTTTGTTTGTTTTGCCCATGGATGTCCAATTGCTCCAGCCATTCTGTTGGAAAATCTCTTTCCTCCACTGAACAGCTTCTACACCTTTGTCAAAAATTAGTTGGGGGAGCGCCTGGGTGGCTTAGTCTGTTAAGTGTCTGACTTCAGCTCAGGTCATGATCTTACTGCTTGTGAGTTTAAGCCCCGAGTTGGGCTCTGTGCTGACAGCACGGAGCCTAGAGCCTGCTTCAGAATCTATCTCGTCTCTCTGCCCCTCCCCTGCTCATGCTCTCTCTCGCTGTCTCTCAAAATATAAAATAAAACATAAAAAATTTTTTTTTAAATTTGTTGGGAAAATCTGTGTGTTTCTATTACTGGGTCCTCCATTCTCTCGCATTGTTTTAGGCATCTATCCCTCTGCTAATACCTCAAAGTCTTGATTACTATGGCTATGTAATAAGACTTGGTATCATGTGGACTCATTCTGCCCATTTTATTGTTCTTTTTCTTTTTTTAAAAAAACTTTTTTTTAACGTTTTATTTATTTTTGAGACAGAGAGAGACAGAGCATGAACAGGGGAGGAGCAGAGAGAGAGGGAGACACAGAATCGGAAGCGGGCTCCAGGCTCTGAGCCATCAGCCCAGAGCCCGACGCGGGGCTCAAACTCACGGACCGCGAGATCGTGACCTGAGCTGAAGTCGGATGCTTAACCGACTGAGCCACCCAGGCGCCCCTTATTGTTCTTTTTCAAAATTGCTATAGTTATTCTATTTCCTTTGCCTTTCTAAATAAATGTTGGTATAACTTTTTATATAAAGAAAAAATCTTCCTGGGATTTTGATACGAAATTTCTTATACCTGCATATCAATTTGAGGAGAATTGCATCTTTACTGTGTTGAGTATTCCAACCAATGGACATGGTACATCTCTTTCTCTATACAGATTTCTTTTTATTTGTTTCATTAGTATTTTTTTAGTTCTCAGTATGCCAATTAGGTACGTATTTTGTTGAATTTATAGCAAAGTATTTCATGTATTGAGTAATTATGAATGGTATTGTATTTTTAATTTCAGTGTCTACATGCTCATTGCTAATATTTAGAAAAGTAATTGATTTTTGTATGTTGTATCCTATAATCTTGCTGAACTCAGAAGGTTCTAGGCTTGTTTGTAGGTTCCTTGGGATTTTTTGCATAGACCATCATGTCATTTACAATAAGGACAGATTTATTTCTTCCTTTCCAAGTTACGTGTCTTCCTTTATTTTCTGTTTCTTTTATTTCTTTTTGTACTGACTAGAACTACCATCCCTTTGTGCATAAAACTAGTGAGAGCAGACAGTCTTGCCTTGTTAGCAGTCTCAGGGGGCAGCACTAAGTTTTTAACCATTAAATGTAACATCAGCTATAGATTTTTTAACATGATTTTTATCAAGTTGAAGAAGCCCTCGTCTATTTGTATTTTTCTGTGATTTTTTTAAATCATGAAACAGTGCTGAATTTTTGTCAGATGCTGAATCGACATTGACTGATATGATTGTGTAATTTTTTTTCTCTAGATTGTTACTATCGTGAGTTAGACTGATAAATTTTGAACATTGAACCAGGCTTGCATCCATGAAATAAAACCCATTGAGTTATATTTATTTTTATTTCATATTTTTACATTTATTTTATATTACACATGTGGTGTATACATTGTGCATCAACTACAATGTATTTTTATACATTGCAAAATCTATTTAGTAAAATTTTATCAAGTGTTTCTGCATCTATATTCATACTGGGTTGAACTCATACTGGGTCCATAGTGGTTTTTTTCTTATGTCTGTTTGGTTTTGGCATTAGTAAATTATTAGCTTCTTAAAGTGAATTGGAAATGTCTCCTCTTCTTTTATTTTCTGAAAGATATTTTGTAAAATTGGCTTTAATTCTTCCTTAAATAAAGAATTTTCCAATAAAAACATACGCACCTGGAAATTTTTTATAAGGCAGTTATTATTCAGTTTGCTTAATAATTACAGGACTGTTCAAATTGTCTATTATTCATGAGAATAAAGAATTATGGCAGTTTGTGTTTTCAAAGAATTGGTCCACTTCATCTAAGTTGTAAAATTTGTGGGTGTAGAATTATTCAGAGCATTCCATTACTATCCCCTTTGTGTCTGCAGAGTCCTGTCAGGATACCCTTTGTATCACACTTGACATTCATTGTTTGTGACTTTTTTGGGGAGTCAGTTTTTCTTTGGCAATTCTATCTAGCTTTTCAAAGGACCAGCTCTTTGTTTTATTGGTTTTTTTCTATTGTTTATCTGTTTTGATTTTATTTCTCTCTGTTCTTATTTAACTTATTATTTCCTTCCTTCTGCTTTCTCTGCACTTACTCTGTTCTTTATTTCCCAGAGTCTTTTTGTAAGAACTTAGATTATTGATATTGACCTTTCATATTGACCTTCTATTTTTTCTAATGTATGCATTTAGTCTATAAATTTCCCTTCTAGTGCTTATTTAGCTCCATCCTGGGCGTTTTTTATGCTGTATTTTCACTTCCATTTGGTTCAATATATTTCTTAATTCCCTTTATATTTTACCCGTTAAAATAAAAAAATAAACAGAGACCAGTCTTAACAATTCGCTGAGCAAGCAAAGCCAATTTGGTCCTGCAAAGCAAAGCTTCAGTCAGTCTACTTTGCAAGACTAACTTCACCTGGGTCATTTCTTGCTTATGCCCCTGGAAATTATAAGAAAAATTTAAACTCTTTCATTTGATATGAAATGATCACTAACAAATTCCCTATCATTAAAAAAAATTCTAATATTATAACCAATCACTGTAAAGGATAAACAATCACTGCCTCCTCCTACAGAAGCTGCTTATAAAAATACACTTGTGGGCCTCACTCAGGATATGGTTTGAGTGCTCTGGTTTGTGAAGTATCTTTTTGCTGTGTGCATGGAAACTTTTACTAATTACTACTTCGATGATCCATTGGTTTTACTTCTGCTGTTTCTGAACTTTTGACACACCTGTGAACTATTTAGACACCTGTGTTTAGTTTCGCAGTGTTTGGTAATTTTCCTGTTATATTTCTGTTTCTAATTTCTGCTTTAATTTCACAATTATTAGAGAACACAGTTCCTTTATATTTGTTGAAGTCCCAAGAAAAGGTCTACTTGACATGTTTCCTGAGCACATGAAAAGAATATATTCCACTGTTGTTAGGCAGAGTTTTCCGTGAATACGGATCATATTCTTTTTTTTTTTAATTGTTTATTTATTTTTGACAGAGAGGGAGAGCAAGCACAAGCGGGGAGTGGCAGAGATAGGGGGACAGAGGGTCTGAAGCAGGCTCTGTACTGACAGCAGAGAGCCCAATGTGGGGCTTGGACTTTGTGAGATCATGACCTGAGTGGAAGTCGGACACTTAACCAACTAAGCCACCCAAATGCCCTGGATCATATTCTTTTGATTTGGGTGTTGTTGAACTCTTTGCCTTTGCTAATTTTCTGTCTGGTTGTTCTATCAATCATTAGGAGATGGGTGTTGATTTCTCTCTTTATCCTTTCTAGTTTTATTAGTTTTTGCTTCACATATCTTGTAACTCTGTTAACTAGCATATACATATTTAAGATTATATTATGTAATGTCCCCCTCTGCCCTTGGCAATATATGTTTGCGCTAAAATCAGAGTTATCTGATTTTATTTTTTATTTTTTTTTTAATTTTTTTTTTTAACGTTTCTTTATTTTTGAGACAGAGAGAGACAGAGCATGAGCGGGGGAGGGTCAGAGAGAGAGGGAGACACAGAATCGGAAGCAGGTTCCAGGCTCTGAGCTGTCAGCACAGAGCCTGATGCGGGGCTCGAACTCACAGACCGTGAGATCATGACCTGAGCCGAAGTCGGACGCTTAACCGACCAAGCCACCCAGGCGCCCCAGTTATCTGATTTTAATATAAACAGTCCTACTTTCTTTTGATTGTTGTTGGCATAATGTATATTTTTCCATTATTTTACTTTCAACCTGACTATATCAGTATCTTTGAAATTAGTTTCTTATAAATAGCCGATAGGTGGGCCATGATCTTTAATCCGCTGTACTAATCTTTTTTAATCGGCATATTTAGGTCATGTATAGAGAAAGTATGGTATGTTAATTATTGGTATATTAAGGCTTACCTCTGCCTTTTGACTTTGTGTTCTATGTTTTCTTTCTGTTTATTTGTTTTTTGCTGTTTTATTTTCCCTGCTTTCTTGTGATTTATTTGAATATTTTAAATTTCCACTTGCATTTACCTAGAATTCTTTTTTATTGTATCTTTTTATATACCTTTTAATTTTATTTTTTTTTGAAATTTTATTTTTATTTTTTTATTTTTGAAGGAGAGAGAGAGACAGAGCATGAGTGGGGGAGGAGCAAAGAGAGAGGGAGACACAGAATCCGAAACAGGCTCCAGGCTCCGAGGTGTCAGCACAGAGCCTGACGTGGGGCTCGAACTCACGAACCCTGAGATCATGACCTGAGCCGAAGTCGGACGCTCAACCGAGGGAGCCACCCAGGCACTCCGTTTACATACCTTTTTAAATAGCTACTAAAGGTTTTATGTTATATACATACTTTATCACAATCTACTTGTATTATTTTACTAGTCTGAGTGAAATATTGAAATATTACCTCCCTTTAGTCCCTTTATCCTCCCCAGTTACACTTGTCAGATACAATCTCTACATACATTTAGAGTCACATGAGATAGCCACTTCCTTCTGGTCTCTGTGGTTTCTATAGAGAAATCCACGGTCATTCAAATTGTTGAGGCACAATGTAGTCCTTACTGACTTCAAGATTTTTCCTTAACCTCTTCTTTGACTCTAACCCACCTGTTTCTTTTGTATGAGATTTATGATTACATTAGGCCCACCCAGAGAATCAAGATCATCTCCATGTCAAACCTTAATTTATTCACAGCTACAAAGTGCATTTTACCACACAAGATAACACATTTACAGGTTCCAGGGGTTAGGATATGAACATCTTTGGGAGAACCATTGTTCCGTTTACCACATTTCTCATCTCATTTTATGAAGCAGGAAATTCCATGGTCCCAAAACTAGGGATAAAAACATACCTCAAAAAAATCCATCATGGATAGATGAAAAATATTTTATACAATATTAGCTAATTGTGTCCCCATTATATAAAAAATGTCATACGCAATAACCAGGTAGCTTTTTCCAGGTCAAGAATGACAGGTTCTCTCAAACCTTCAGTAATCAGTATAATTTCAACATACGAAACATTAAAGGGGCAAAAACATATGATTATCTCAATGGTCACCAAATAAATTCTTCTAGCCAAGAGATAAGGCAAATTGTAAAATTCAGAGGTAGAGAAGCTGCTATTACCAGGGACAAAGCAAAAAACAACGATAAAGCATAGTTGGTGAGAACCATATGAATGGAAATACAAAAGTAAGGCTAGGGGTGCCTGGGTGGCTCAGTTGGTTAAGTGCCTATTTCGGCTCAGGTCATGATGTCTTGGTTCCTGAGACGGAGCCCTGCATTGGGCTCTGCATGAACGGTACGGAGACTGGTTGGGATTCTGTGTCCCTCTCTCTGTTTCTCTCTCTCTCAAAATAAATGCATTAATAAATTTTAAAAGGCTAGAAAACTCCATAATTTTTAGTATATAATATAATACAATTTTTAGCATAAAATATAATATGAATTTAATGAGTCTTGATAATGTAAAAAGTATAATTTTAAATGAGTAAGAACTTTGAAGGAAGTGTGAGGACGCAGTTCTCACCTTTTGTCGTATTTCACATAATACAGTCTAAATGTGATAAATCAAGAAGCAGTTTAAATGTATTGTTCAAATGAATGTAATTCAAAGCTAGCAGGAAAAAATGCATGATTATAGAAATATAACAAGGCAAGATGAGCATTTTGGAGGGCGAATATTAAAAAACCAACAACACTGATTATATTTTTTGGTAAATTGAATTTGGCAGTAAATGTACATTGACTAGAGTTAATAATAAAGAAACAAAAGATAAAAAGATATACATATGTATGTATACTACATCTATCTATATCTATCTATCTATGAAAGTTACAGCTGTAAATAGAAAAGAGGAAATACAAATGTTTTAAATTTTGAGAAGGAAATACAGACATGCAAAGCAAAACAAAAAATAAAGAAACTCATATGACACAACAAAGTATGGTAGAAAGCATGTACATGAAAAATAAATAAATGAGAAAGCTAGAAATAAAGATCAAACATATCTTCATGTCTGTAAATAAAAATAAGACTTTTAACAGTGAAATAAATGCAGATAGTATTAAAATATACAAAACTAATCTAAAACAAAAGATATCAAAAAAGATATCATGAATGTCTTTATAAAAAATGAACAAAGAGCACACACTTGCAAATGAAAAGGGGAGGAATAGTAATTATATTAAAATAAAGGCTGAAAAATCCAGTTGAGTTATTTCATATTAAAAATGATATAAGGGTGGCTCAGTCAGTTAACTGTCTGACCCTAGATTTCAGCTCAGGTCATGATCTCACAGTTCATGGGTTCGAGCCCCACATGGGACTCCATGCTGACAACTTGGGATTTTCTCTCCCTGTCTCTCTGCCCCTCCCCTGCTCACTCTCCCTCCCTTTTTCTTTCAAAATAAATAAATAAACTTTAAAAAAAATGATACAGTCCTTTGTGAAGGTGTACTGCAAAGTTTTGTGGATTGTTGTAGACTTTCATTCTTCACTACAATACCCGGGGGGATAAATTAGGTAAAATAACTAAAAAAGAGATCTGAAATGATATAATAAATAAGGTAGTTTTAATATGAATGCAATATGGCTGAATACACACACATAATTAACGGACGATTTTATGATGCACATGGAACTTGTTTAAAAGTTGACTTTATAGTAAATAAAATAAAATAAAAATAAAATAAAACTCTAGGAATAATGCAGCCCAACGTACTTTAAAACGAAAAATGTGAAAGTTGCCATACAAGGGAAAACAAATAAACTGGAATATTGTGAACTGTTGCAAGAAAAAAATCAAGACTTGATTTACAAAATTCCTATGAAATAATAGTAGTAAACATATTGTTGAACAGACGTTATATAATAAGGTTGTTTCAGTCAGCTTTGCCTCCTATCTCAGTGACTAAACACAGTTTCTTTAAAACTCTTGTTTCACTTAGCATAACACTCTCCAGTTCTGTCCACGTTGCTACAAAGAAAGACAGATACCATATGTTTTCACTCTTATGTGGATCCTGAGAAACTTAACAGAAACCCATGGGGGAGGGGAAGGAAAAAAAAAAAAGAGGTTAGAGTGGGAGAGAGCCAAAGCATAAGAGACTCTTAAAAACTGAGAACAAACTGAGGGTTGATGGGGGGTGGGAGGGAGGGGAGGGTGGGTGATGGGTATTGAGGAGGGCACCTTTTGGGATGAGCACTGGGTGTTGTATGGAAACCAATTTGACAATAAATTTCATATATTTAAAAAATAAATAAATAAATAAATAATAAAAATAAATAAATAAAAATAAAATAGAACTCTTGTTTCGTGTAAGCGGCAGGTCAGGCATGGCTCTCCTCCACCCTGTGGCTTTGCTCCAGGCTGTGTGCCTCTGTTCAAGCCATAACCAAAGCTTTCACCTGGACAAGAGCAGAGTTCTTGGCACAGTTGGCACAATAGCAGGTCACATGACAATGAGCACAGATGTATAAGCCTCATACAGGAAATGGGAGGAGAGAACATTATGAACAATGTTATGAACTCCGCAACAGTTAAAGAATTGTACAAAGGAAATGTATATTAACAGGTCAGAGAAAACAATAGGTCCATAAATATAGAAAACTCCATTGATAATATTTAATAAATATGCATAATAAAACTCTTAGCGACTAGGAAATAGAAGAGAATTTTCATAACGTGCTAGGCAGTATGTATGAAAATTACAAAGCAAATAACTTGGCATAGGGATAAAATTTCACAAGTCAGGAACATGACAAAAAGGCAAGAATAACTACTATTGTACTAAAGATTCTAGCCAATAAGAAAGCATAAGAATTGGAAAAAGACCACAACTGTCTTTATTTCCAAACAATAGGGTTATCCACATAGGAAATATAAAATAATCTATACACTGTTTGAGGCATTAAAAGATTTCAGCAGAGATGGTGGATGAAAGATCAATATATAAAATCAATTAGGCAATACACAAAACATTCCATTCACCATAGCATAAAATGCACAATGGGTTAAGACTATCCAATAAAATGCATTCTAGAACTTACTGGAAACAGTTATAAATATGAGGGCATTGGGTTAAGCATAGCCAAAACAATTATGAAAAAAGAACAAGGTAGGGTTATTTTCCCTGCAATATATAAATCTTTTCTTTTACAAAGATATAGTAATAAATACAGTGTTTTATTTATTTAGGGGTAATCAAATAGTAAAATAATAGAGTAGAGAGCCTATAAGTAAAGTCATGAATATTTAGAAATTGATATATGGTATAGTTGCTGTCATCAATCAGGGGGAAAATAGACCATTGGGACTTAATGCTAGGACCATTGGTTTTCTAAGTGGAAAATTCTCCTAAAATATCAGACCTATATTTCACATAAAACACGAAAATATATCCCAGATAGATAATTAACATGAATGTGAAAAGATAATTATAGATTTTTAGGAAGAAAGGAGCTTGATATTAGAATCTTTTGCCATTAAATATTCAATATACATGCATGGCTATGTTTTCTTCCTAATATGCCTAAAATCATTCAGTATTTCTAACCAACTCCTGAACAAGTTAAGTACTTTCACACTCTACTCACTGAATACTGAACAAATGCCTTCATTTTTAACTAGAGTTTCTGTTTTGTATTTAAAACAATATGTTTCCAATTTTTTGCTGTTAAGTTTATTTATTTATTTTGAGAGAGAGAGAGAGAGAGAGAGAGAGAGAGAGTGGGTGTGTGTGTGTGCAGGGGAGGAGAAGAGAGAGAGGGAGAGAGAGAATCCCAGGCAGACTCCACCCAGTCAGCACGGAGCCCCACCTGGGGCTCAAACTCCCAAACCTCGAGATCATGACCTGAGCTGAAATCAAGAGTCAGAGGCTTAACCAACTGAGCCACTCAGGAGCCCCAAAGATTTATTTTTAAAAACCAAATTTCACTGGGATCTTGACTGACGTTTTTATGATTCTAATAAGGATAGCATTTAAAAAAAATGTTTAGCCATAGATATTTCCTTTTCTTTGAAATGACAGATCTTTTATTTTGCTCACTTTTCTATTAGATTTTTCTTATTGATTTTAAGAGTTCTTTATATATTTGAAGTTAGTCTTTTACAATTTATATATTTTGAAAATCATTTCAGAATTTATAATTTTTCACTTTCTTAAAATAAAATGATAAATATAATTCTTTAACATTATGACATGCAAATTTATCCATCTATTATTTTATGGTCTTAGAGATGAAAGCCAGCTGTCAAATGACAAGTACGTGTAAAACTTATTAAAACACATAAAACAATGAACTTTGTCTTTGTCAAGAGTCCTGCTTAAGCAATGACAAAAGGACATAAAGATACCAACAACAAAATAGAAAATGTAAGAATTTGCAAAACTGTTTAGTCTCACCCACAGTAAAAAGAGAGAGAGAGAGAGAGAGAGAGAAAATTAATATTCTGTGATTATTCCTTCTTAACTCTCAAAATAACCAAGATTCCAAAAATGAAAATATTCACAGTGGATAAGTATTTATTGAACAGGTGCCCTGCCACTTTGAAGCTAAAAGTGAAGTCCATGAACCAGTAGCATGAGCGTCACCTGGGAGCTTGGTAGAATTTCAGAAGACCACACCCAAGACCTGACTGAATCAGGATCTGTAGTTGAACAAGATCTCCAGGTGACTAATATACTCATTAAACTTCAAAAAGCACTGATCAAATATCCTACTTTTTAAAAAATTTTTTAAACGTTTATTTATTTTTGAGAGAGAGACAGAGTGTGAGCAGAGGAAAAGAGAGAAAGGGAGACACAGAATCCAAAGCAGGCTCCAGGTTCTAAGATATCAGCACAGAGCCCGACGCGGGGCTTGAACTCACAAGTCATGAGATCACGACCTGAGCCAAAGTCGGACGCTTAACTGACTGAGCCATCCAGATGCCCCACAGATATGCTACTTTTGAGACTGTAATGTATTACAACTACTTCGGAAAATAATTTAGCAATGTCTTTTCCAGATAAAGTACTTACACACATCTATTATAGCAAAAAACTTTTTAAGGAAAAAATATTCCAAATACATGGGAACTGTTAAGTATCAAAACACAATCATGTGACATATACCTTTATTATAGGCAGCTAATACAGCAGGTTACTAGCCGGCTTACTAGCAGGTTTTACTAGCAGGTTATGGATAGTGCTTATTTTGTCAGCTACAAAATCACATACACAGTATAACCTCAAAATTTATTTTTAAAATACAAGAAGAAAATTTAATTTCTCAACAGAAAGTATCTTCAGACCCAAGCATTATTAGCACTTTTTACCATTAAATTTTAATTGCATATTTCACAAATTATTTTAATAAAGTTTAATGAATAGATAAATATTAAATAAAAGAATACTGAGAGCCCGACAAAAACTATGGAATTAAATGCATTGTATGCATTGTATGTGGTGTTCATGTTTGATCTCTCTGACTCTCTGGCTGGGAGTGTCACTTTGGTTCTCCAGTCTCACACATTCTGATTTTTGAGTTTCACTGTCTGTTTAACGGTCTCTTGGCACTTTTTCTGTATGTTCACTTACTGGTTCTTGGCTTATACTCTTCCTCTTTGCATGATACTTCTCACTACTTTCCTGGCAACAGACCCTACTTAACTTGGCCCTAAAATGCCCTAATTGCCCTCCCAGGAGCCTCTGCTGATGAGGCATGATATCCAAGGCACCATCCTCTTTCTATGTCAGGCACCAGAGCCCTGTACCTGGAAGAGATTGGTTGCTAAACCCCAAAGGAAAAAATGTGATACGGTATCATCTTGTGTCATTAATAATATTTATTATCAGGTGCTGAGAAAATACCTGAGATCAGAAAGCCGGGAGGGGGGGAGCATGCTCTACCTGGATCTGCTGAAATTATTCTAATTCTGAATAAGCCCAACTGTAAAAAAAAATTTTTTTTTCTAACCTTTATTTATTTTTGAGAGACAGAGTGTGAGCTGGGGAGGTGCAGAGAGGGAGACACAGAATCCAAAGCAGGCTCCTGGCTCCAGTCTCAAAGCAGACTGTCAGCTCAGAGCCTGACACAGGACTTGAACCCACAAACCGTGAGATCATGACCCAAGCCTAAGTCAAATCCTTAACTGACTGAGCCACCCAGGCACTCCTGACGAAGGCCAACTTTTTAAATGTGTCGTTACGTCCTAGTCCATGCAGACCACTATGCACACCTCATTAACCATTGGAGGAGATCTGATTTCCCTCTAGTTTTAATTGGGCTGGAAGATTTTGTGCCATGATTTATAGGGTTTTCAAGAAAATCCGAGTCATCTTGAATTGTGTGGTTGGGCAGCAAATATTGACTAAGTACACACGGAAAAGAAACCAGAACAATTCCATAAGCCTTTCTGCCTTAGCTTTTTCTCTCCTTAAATAATTGACAAGAACTTTCACACTAGACAGGCTTTTTCAGCGTTTTGCAGATATAATAAAGATGAATGAAGAGTGTACAGACCCAGTAAAGCAGAGAAACGGGCAGATAAGAAAACAGAAGCAGTTCCACAGCTCATCTAACAATTCTTTCTGTAGTGAAAGAAGAAATGCTCGTAAAAAATAAGGGATATAAAACAATGAAGGTGCTAACTTTTTAACATCATTTCTATGGAGCAATGATAAATGAGGGCTTTGCATTTGCGGAGAAATGGCTAATACTTGCCAATGATATTTTACGGTCAGGATGTACAAGTGCACAGCAACGCCTTTTCCTCCACTGTTATTAAACCTTCTGTTTAAGGCCGCTGACTGTATATCTTCAGGGTTGCTCCAGTGAAGAAAAGAATTTCTGTGTCACCATACAAGAAGTTAGTCCAAGTAACTTATACATTTCCATCAGCAGATCTCATTGATGCTGATGAGGATATTCAGATCAGATACTGGAAGGAAAGCGTATTGTAATGGCGAAAAATCAATCAGACCAAGAGCCAAACTTGTGTACAAAACTTCTCCTTCTTCTCTCTCCCTCCTTTTCTCTCTTCTTGTTCTCTCTCTCTCTGTCTCTCTGTCACCCACACACGCATGGAGCAGAGAAATTTGAATTGTCAATTTCTTCAAATTTTTGATCACTTTAAAAATAATAGCATAAAAATGTGTGATTATTATAAAAACTTAGAAAATAGGTGGGCCTGGGTGGCTTAGTCGGTTAAGCATCTGACTGGGTTTCGGCTCAGGTCCCGATCTCACTGTTCTTGAGATTGAGCCCCAGGTGGGGTTTCCGTGCTAATAGCACAGAACCTGTTGGGATTCTCTCTCTCCCTCTCTCTCTGCCCCTCTCCTGCTTACTCACATGCACACACACTCTCTCTCTCAAAATAAATACATAAACTTAAAAAAGTTTAGAAAATAAAGATATTCTAAAATGAAATAAGATAAAATAAAAATCGTCTGAAGTACCACTGCTTGGAAATAAGTGTTATTAGCAATATTTACACATACATTCTTCAAGGTGCAAATATACACTTGTGGAATTTTATGGAATTTTATTGTAAATAATGTTCTGTACACATTGTATATTTTTAAATAAAATAATATGGGTTTTTTTTACATTGTTTTAACGTTTATTTATTTGAGAGACAGAGTATGAGTCGGGGAGGGGCAGAGAGAGAGACACACACACAGAAACCAAAGCAGGCTTCAGGCTCTGAGCTGTCAGCACAGAGCCTGATGTGGGGCTTGAACTCATAAACTGCAAGATCATGACCTGAGCCGAAGTCGGATGCTCAACTGACTGAGCCGATAATAAATATGTTTTTATATTGGTTAAAAATATACATTCCCTTTTCAGCACTTGCATATATTTCATTGTGTGAATATGTCATACACTTCATAATTTCTCACATTTTTTACATTAATATGGTTCCTGGCCTTACAGTTTTATGAACAATTCCACATTTAATGCATTTAGTTTGTACATCATTTTATAATCCATTATGATGTTCTCATAAGAAATTCCTAAATTCATAATTCATTTGTTATGTTGCATATTTTAAAAGCCTTCATACATATTGTTGTATTTTCACTCATAATGAATTTACCAACTTAATGTACTTTAAAAATTTTTTTTTAACATTTATTCATTTTTGAGAGTGAGAAAGACAGGGCATAAGCGGGGAAGAAACAGAGAGAGAGGGAGACATAGAATCCGAAGCAGGCTCCAGGCTCCGAGCTGTCAGCACAGGGCCTGACGTGGGGCTCGAACTCATGGACTGCGAGATCATGACTTGAGCTGAATGAAGTCAGACGTTTAACCCACTGAGCCACCCAGGCATCCCCTCATATCACTGGTATACATTCAAACTCACACTTGAATACATTTTTTAAAATTCTTAAATCTATAAGATAAAAATATATTATTATTAATTGCTACTTTTGAAGAATAAAATATGGAGTATTTTTGCTCTTTTTATTATTATTATTATTGTAAATGCCTGTGAAATAGCTCTTCCCATTTTTCTATTAAGAGCATTATTTTTAGGGGTGCCTGAGTGGCTCAGTCAGAGGAGTGTGTGACTCTTGATCTCCAGGTAGTGAGTTTGAGCCCCATAGTGGGTATAGAGATTACTCAAATAAATAAAAAACTTTTTAAAAGAATCTTTATTTTTATTGTACAATGTATAGATTAAAAATACTAGTTCATTATTCACATTGAAAAAGTAATACCTACACATCATATAAATGTTGGAAAATGCATGTAAGCCAAACATAAGACAGAACCCAAAAGTATGGATAATGAAAAACAAACATTTGTGATCTCTGAAAAGTAAAGCCATATATTTTGGTGAAAATTCATTTGATTTATGACTTGACATATCCCTCTAAAGGAAACAAAACACAACAAAAACATACAGGTGATTTGTCCAAAGTCAGGTAATATTTTTGGAGATACGCATCTGTGTTTAAAAGATACAAATGAGGGGCGCCTGGGTGGCTCAGTTGGTTAAGCCGCTGACTTCGGCTCAGGTAATGATCTTGTGGTCTGTGAGTTCGAGCCCCGTGTTGGGCTCTGTGCTGACAGCTCAGAGCCTGAAGCCTGTTTCAGATTCTGTGTCTCCCTCTCTCTGACCCTCCCCTGTTCATGCTCTGTCTCTCCCTGTCTCAAAAATAAATAAAAAATGTTAAAAATTTTTTAAATAAAAAATATGAATGAAAATTAAAATTAAGGAACAAAGAAATAAACACATAAAACAATCAATCTGTATGATTGAGACATTCAAAATAGCTCTCTGTAAAGAAACTTTATCAATATTCTGAAATGACAGATAAATACTTGAAAATATAAATGTAAAATTCAATATTAGTAACAGAAAATGACAAAAAAAAGATTGCAAAGAAAAATTTCAAGAATATAAAGAGCCAAATAATACTAAAACTGATAAACAATTTTTTTTTTATTTGAGAGAGAGAGTACAAATGGGGGACAGGGGCAGAGGGAGAGAGAGAGAATCTTAAGCAGGCTCCATGCTCAGCGCAGAACCCGAAGTGGGGCTTGATCCCATGACCCTGGGATCATGACCTGAGCTGAAATCAATAGTCAGATGCTCAACCAACTGAGGCACCCAGGCACCCAATGAACAATTTTTTAAAATGTACCAGTAAGCAGATGCATTATTTGTGTAATAATATATCATTTTGTGTCATTTTAGCTAATTTATCAAAATTATGATAATAACAATGACGGTTATAACAATGATCTCCAGCATTGTTAAGGGCAAAAGAAAATAAGTACATTCACATAAAAAAAATAGATCCGTTTGCAAAAAGAAAAGATTACAAACAAGCACATGACAAGATGTTTAATATCACTCATCATCAAGGAAATACAAATCAAAACCACAACAAGGTATCACCCCATATTCATCAGGAAGACACAAACTAATAATTGTTATTTAAAAACAATAGAGAAAATAACAAGTGGTGGCAAGAATGTGGAAAAATTGGATCTCCTGTGCACTGGTAGTAGATATAAATGTAAAATGACACAGCTACTGTGGAAAACAGTATGACAGCTCCTCAAAAAACTAAAAATGGAATCACCACCATATGTTCCAGCAAGTCTACTTCTGGGCATATGCCCAACAAAATTGAGCGAAACCTCAAATTAATATTTGTATACCCACATCCATAGAAACACTATTCACAATAGCCAATAGGAGGAAGAAACCCAAGTGTCCATCAACAGGTAAACAAAATATAAACATATACTGGAATTCTATTCATCCTTAAAAAAGAAGGAAATTCGGACACATGCTAAACATGAATGAACCTTGACATTATGCTAAGTGAAATAAGCCAGTCACAAAAGACATTTTAAATGCCAATGATTCCATTCACATGTGGTGTCTATAGTGGTCAAGTTCACAAAAGTAGAATAGTGGTTGCCATGGTCAGGTGGAACAGAAATATGGAGCTGTTGTTTAATGGGTATAAAGTTTTAGTTTTGAAGATAAAAAATTTCTGGAGACTGATGGCACAAAATGTGAATATATTTAACATCACTGAACTGTACACTTAGAAATGATTGAGATAGTATATTTTAGATTATGAGTTTTTGCGACAATAACAAGTAATTTTAAAAACACACCAGAATAACAATCCAGAAAAATACACAAAAATAGATTTTAAAAGTATATATTCTTTGATGCCATAAATACCCTTTTAATGGATATTAAAGATATGTATAAAGAAGTTAATACATATGATTATTTTCAATATTTAAAGGTTAGAATAAACCAGAATAGAAAAAGTCTCTCAATTAGATGAATACTTATTAAAAGCCTTATGTTAGGATCAAATTTCAGGGTGCTGTCTGGTTCTGACCATGACAGGATAACTGTTAGCAGAATTACTTTTCATCCATAAGCAAATGTAACAGGTTGACAAAATATAAAAATCAACTCTTTGAAGATGCTGGACCTCAACCAATGCAGGTTGGTTGAAGCAGATATTCACTGTGGATTTTTCCCTGAAGACCTTCACCAAATCAAGACCTGAGAATTTAATTCAAATAGAAAATCTGTTATTTTGCTGCATGGGATCAGAGCTAGGGGCAGACAATGCCATCTGGAACTTGGGGAGTCAGAAAGGAGAAAAATACAGAAAATTGTTGCCCAAATCTACATAATATTTTCATCTGGTCCTTGACTGACTTCATAGCTGAATATAGCAAGCAAGATTCCAAGGGACTTAGCAAAAAACAGTTCCTGGTATGCTGGAGATCAGAAAAGAAATTTCAGAGGCTACATAATGTGGGGAGGCAGAGGTTGGAGCTTGAGCTCAAAATGAAGAAACTTTGGTTAGCTTCCAGGTTTCAGATGAGACCCACGTAAGGTGACACCAGTTGTAACAATATACCACTCTGGGGCAGGGAGGATATTGATAATGAGGGAAACTATGCATGTGTGGGGGAAGGTAGCATGTGGGAAATACCACAATTTCATTGCGAACCTAAAACTGCTCTTTAAAAAAGTTAACAAAAAAAAAAAAAAAAAAACAAAGTTAGAGGACTTCTAGTACCAACTTCAATATTTGTTTTAAGGTTACAATAATCAAAATGATGTACTATTGGAAAGAGTAGATAGACCTATGGGTTAGTGGGACAGAATAAAGAGCCCAATAACTGTACACAAAGGGGAATAATATTTAAAATATATTTACAGTTACATCAAAGCACATAAAATGCTTAGAAAAAAATTTAATAACATTTAATAACATTTAATAACATTTGCATATTTAACATGCAATAACTAAACACTAACAAACTATGAAACATTGCTAAGAGAGGTACTTTCCAGTACAATAAAACAAAAAAGATAAAAACAATAAAGATCCTAGAGAATTAAAACTGTTTCTATTTACAGATGGCATCATTTTACACAGAAAATCTTCAGCCTCTACAAATCAACTCCAAAAATTGAAAAGTGAAGTTAATAAGGTCACAGGATGCAAGGCTAATACACATAAATCCATTGTATTTTATGCACAAGTAGCTAACAATAGAAAAACAAAATTTTTAAGTATGTACTGAAACACTTAAAATACCTAGAAAAAATGACACTGGGCATTTAATAGATAAACAGCACAATTCACATTCAAATTATAATATGCATTTTTATACAAATTAAGCTGATTCTAACATAAACAAGGACATATGTAAAATGTAAAATATCCAAAGCAATGTTTGAAATGGAATAAAAAGTTGGCAGACTTTCACAACATAATTTCCAGACTTGTACTGAACACCCAACTGGTTATCTGTACAGCATAAACATCAATGTTACTTTACACAATATAGGAAAATTCATTTGAAATGATTTATGAACCTAAATGTAGAAACTAAGATTATAAAAGTCTTTTTAGAACACATAGAAGAAAATATTTGTAACCTGCTTTTAGGACATGGAAGGCATGAAAAATAAAAAGAAAAGAATGATACAATGAATGTATTAAGAACTATTACTATTTAAATAAATAAATAAATAGATAAATAAATAAATAAATAAAATGAAGAACTACTCTTCAAAAAAGCCACAAAAAATACAAAACAAATTCAACAAAGAGAATATACAGGGAAGCCACAGAGTGGGAGAAATTATAAGCAGAGTGGGCTAAGTTATATATATTATAATATAGAATATATTATACAATATTAGATTATAATTATAATAGTGTTTTACAATATAACTAATAACTACAACATGATTTTATTATACTATATAATAATATAATACAATATAACTATAATGTGATTAACTGGTTGTAATTAATACTATAATTAATTTATAATATAAAGCCAGATACAAAAAAGTATTTCTATAATTTATTCCCATTTATTTAAAATGCAAATCAATCTATAATGATACAAAGCAGATCAATACTTGCCTGCGGAGGAAGGTGGAGATTGGAATTGTTGCAAGGGTGCACAAGAAATCTTTAGGGCATGATGAGTTTGATTTTGGTGGTGGTTTTATAAGTTTATATAATTTCAAAAGCAACTGAATTGAACACTTCAAGTGGATACAGTTTATTGTATCTTATTTCTCATCAAAGATGATAAGAAAAAATAATGGACTAGGACCATAAGCAGCTTCTGGACTGGGACTGTGTCTGATTTTTTATTTGTTATTGTTTTTGTTTGGGGGGGAGGTTGCTCATCATTTGACAGCAGTGTTTGTAATTTATGAGGTGTTCATTAATGTTTCTTGAATAAATGAAGCAATGAGCACATGAATGGATTCCTTAATATGAAGTTCAATGCATTTCAAGCGACATTATTTCAATTTGTCTCATTAAATAACATTATTTTAGGCATGGATCCAAACTGGATAAATAAGTCTCTGCACCTGTTGGTTATAATATTAACATTTACACTAAATCTAAGATGAAAAAAAATGTATCAGTCCTTAATAGCACCTGCCACCAGGTTCTCCAAAAGCACAAGTGTCTAGACATTCTAGGATTAAAAGTTAAGACTAGAAAAATTGGTCAAGTTCAACATTGATAATTATGAGACAAGTGAAACAGAAGGAAAACTTCCCCTACTTCTATAAATTGATAAATGGCAAGAAGTCTCTGAATTCACAATAAAAAAACAGAAAGCAAAAATATATTCGCTTTGTCCAATGACACACTTTCAGTATCAGTGAAAATGCTTTGGGTAATACATAAAAGGTCTCCATACCTACTCCTACATCATCAGTTTCATTCAAAACAGGTATTAATACTTGGACCTAACATAGGTGTGATTCTCACAGAGCGTTGGTGACAGCTTGAGCCATGCTGAACTAGACAAGAGAGAGGGGGATCCTACCTCCAAAAGCAAAGAGTAATGACGATGTGGGTTCTGAAAACACACACACACACACACACACACACACACACACACAATCATGAGGCTCCGTTGCTGAATACAATTAAATTACAATCACAATCCCATATCTGCAATTTGAAATATAAGAAAAACAAGAATTTTCTACCTCTAATCTTTTGCCAAAATGAGTAAAAGCAAGCAAAGAATGAATTTTTCCTTTCATAAGTATCCAATGCATTTTAAAACCAATATGAAATGGAAAGATGAACAAATTAAGTTTCACCTGCACACCTATGGTCGTTCTGGATATTTCAGTTCTTGGGACCCATGGTGAGTGAGTAGTTTCCCTGGCCTTAGGCTGCTCTAAAAAGCTTTCCAAGGAACAAAGGTTACTCATTCACTACCTACTGAGAGAGGCAGTGACATTTTGTTTTCCAGAGCATCTTAAATTGCTTGTTTGAAGTAAGATTAACACTTTCCCCTTTGCTTGCACATCTTGCCTATCATGCAGGTAAAAGGTGGCCACACTGAGAGTGCTACAAGGAGCAGAAGGTCCCCTTTGTCCCAACAGGATCAAAGAAGATGACAGCAAGCTTCATTCTTGACCAAATCTGAGTCAGTTTCCTCAGAGCCCTGGTATCAACTAGGTCCTGACCTTGAGCTTTGTCCTTTACCTATTTAGTTTAATTTTAACAGGAATCCTCCTGCTTCAGTTTAGCAAAAACTATATATCTAATCCTCAATATCTAATCAAATTCCTCCTTCCCCCTCTTGATATGTTATCACTCCTGGCCTACCTTCAGCAAGACTCCTGTCAAGTCTGTTTAGTCAGAATCCCTCCTATCCCTGATATTTCCTCTTAGTAATCCTCTATCTACTGAGCCCCCCCCCCATCCCCAGCTCCTTGGCTATAAATCCCCACTTGTTCTTATATTTGGAGTTAAGCCCAGTCTCTCTGCCCTAGTACCATAGTCCCTCCTGAATATAGTCTTCCTTACCAGCTTTAACAAGTGTCAGGAAAAAAATTTTCTTTAACAAAGTATCGTAGCTAGCATAATGATTCCCAAACTAGGATCCTTAGACAACGTCCTCAGTAAACACCTACTTCAGTTCATGACCAAGCAGTAGGTATTTTGGAGCACCAGTAAGAAGGACCATTAGAGAAAAAGAACACAGAATGATCTAGAGGTCCATTCCCATGGGTCAAATGGAGCAGTCAGTAGGGAAGTAGCATTTTTCAGGGAATTAGAAAAGCTATGATGGCTTCTGACACCTGTTGCCTATTATGTGATTTTAAGTAAATATCTTTAAACATCTATCTAGTTATTTAAAAATAACAAGATATTTTCTCTCGAAAAAAAGTAAATAAATAAAATAAAAGGGGCTCCTGGGTGGCTCAGTTGGTTAAGCATCTGACTCTTGATTTCTGTCAGGTCAGGATCCCAGGAACCATTGAGATCAAGCCCTGCATTGATCTGTGGAGCCTGCTTTAAATTCTGTCTCTCCCTCTCACTCTGCCCCTCCGCAACTCATGCTCGTGCTCTCTCTCTCTCTCTCTCTCTCTCCCTCTCAAAAAGAAGAAGAAAATGAAGAAGGAGGAGAAGAAGAAATTTACATAACTGGGTTGTTATTTTAAAGAAAATTTGTATATAACACTAACTTTGTGAACTTTATATATATAAAACACATATTTGGTATTATGACACTCATTTTTATTTACATAACCAAAAAATGCTTTAAGGATTGTTTGTTAGCAACCTATTTTCTGGAACCCTAGAGTACTGGAAGAGGCTATGTGATTCAAAAACTCACCATGACTGTGCTCAGTAGAAGCATAAATCAGCATTCGTAAATGTGTGGTTTGCCCTTTCCAATTCCTTGTTCATTTAAATGTTACATAGATTTTTAGAATCTTTTATACTTACAACTTTACTTGGTGAAAATCCATAATTTACATCTTAGCACATATCACTTATGTCCTTAAGCTGCCATCTAAAAATCATTACTTGTTCAAGATATGTGTATATTTCAGAAAGCTATGTATAAACAATCTCTTTAGTTGGCATGACTTGACTTCCTCATTAAGTAATATGGGAAATGGCTAAAAACTATGCCCAATACTCATCTTCAGCAACAAATATAGGATTGGAAAGCTGTCTGTCTACAGATGTCTTCTTTCAGTATGCTAAAAATGGAATCAAAAATCATCTTGTCAACCTCTGGTTTTAATGTTGAAGAACTTGAATACTGACAGCACCTTTCCCCAGGTCTCCTAGTTTACGTAATAGGAATAAATTAGTATGTACCTATCATGTGCCTCCTAAGACCCTAAGGACCACTTCACAGTTAAAGAATCCTCCTTCCTGGGATACCTGGGTGGCTCAGTTGGTTGAGCATCCAGCTTCAGCTCAGGTCATATCTTGTGGTTAATGAGTTCAAGCCCCACATTGGGCTCTGTGCTGACAGCTCAAAGCCTGCAGCCTACTTCAGATTCTGTATCTCCCTCTCTCTCTGCCCCTCCTCCATTAACACTCTGTCTCTCTCTCTTTCTCAAAAATAAATAAACATTAAAAAAATTAAAGAATCATCTTTCCTTACTGAATCCAATCCCACTACTCATGAGAAACAACAACAACAACAACAACAACAACAAAAAACAACTAAATAAACAAACAAAAAACCACCTATGAAGAACTCTGAAGACAAATATTGTATATTTTGAAAATCTTCCAGTTGCTTTCAACAAAGAATTAAAAATAAAATTAGGAGCATCAATGAACAAAAAGAGTAGAGGAAAAGTCATAGCCTCAGGAGGTATCCTCTGCCTTGACTAAGATAATGGTTTATTGAACCCTGTGAGGGGAATCTAAATATTCTTTGAAACACCAGCTAGGAACCGATTTTCATCTAAAATTTTAAAAAATCTTCTATACATTACACCAAACTCCTGAGTACCATCTGCTTCTAAATGTATCTAACTTAAACAATGTCTAGAAGAATCCAAGCATAATATAATCCATTTTCAAGTGTTAATTGGCACCATAGAAATTTAAATTCCCAGCGATTGAATCAGTCCACTGGACATCACAGTTTTGTTTGTAAGAAACTAGGCATGAAGATAATACACCTCTTCCATGAGAAATCCTTCCCTTATACATCTGGAATTTCCCAATTTTTTTTCTTTCTCCTAGGACCCCTATGAAAGAAAGAAAAAAGAAAGAAGAAAGAAGGAAAGAAAGAAAGAAAGAAAGAAAGAAAGAAAGAAGAGAAAAAAGAAAGAAAGAAAGAAAGAAAGAAAGAAAGAAAGAAAGAAAGAAGAGAAAGGAAGAAAGAAAGAAAAGAAAGAAAGAAAGAAAGAAAGAAAGAAAGAAAGAAGAGAAAGAAAGGAGGAAGGAGGGAAGGAAGGAAGGAAGGAAGGGAGGAAGGAAGGGAGGGAAGGAGGAAGTGTGGAAGGAAGGAAAGGAGGGAGGAAGGGAGGAAGTGTGGAAGGAAGGAAGGGAGGAACTGAGAAAGAGAAGAAGGAAGGAAGGAAGGAAGGAAGAGGAAAGGAAGGAGGGGGAAGGAGGGAGGGGGAAAGGAGAGGATAGGAAGGAAATTTTCTCTTTCTAAAGAGAAAATATGTGTATGAGTCAGTTAGCAGGTGCACCAGGCAACAAAGCTAAAGATTAGGGGAAAAGGCTTTCAATGGTATGGCGTCTGTTGAGAAGTAGCTAACATTTATTAAAGCTTACCCACTTTGTCTCATTTAATTCTCATTACAGATAATACTTTCATTTACTAATAAAACCTCAAAGATGAAGAAGTTTAAGTTAGGAGGGGTTAGAAGACATACCCAACTACTAAATAACAGATTGAATTGCATCCCAATCTATTCCACAGCAGAGTCTCTTAAACGCTGGTCTAAGATGATGTGTTTAAGCAATAGTCTATTTTTTTTTTAAGCAATAGTCTATTAAAGAATTATTCAATGAGTAGGGCTGGCGAAAGCTGAGTTCAGTTGAAATAATTAGCTGAAATAATCTACGATTTACCTGAAAGAGGAAAAGAATGGCTATGAAAATGTAAGAAACCACGTAAAGACTAGCCATGAATGTACTAAGAAATTCCAATAGCTCACCATCAGGCAGAATCTGCCTTCAGGTTACTTACAGCCAGAAAAGGTCTGTGGTCTTTTTTTTTTGGAAATAAGCAGAAAAGTACCTAAATGTGAATTCTGCTTAAAGTTACAAAAAAATACATGGATTTACACGAAGCTTTGTAAATTTATTTACTTCCAATTAGATGTGTGGTTAAAAAACAGAAAAACCCTCTGCATTTCAAGTATAGACCAAGATGTTAAGGATTTTCCTTGCTTGTTAAATTGCTGGAGGGTAAAAGTGAATAAAATTCTCAAAGAGAAACTGGGATAGTTTTCACTTCCTGGGAATAGTGATGCCATATTTACTGTTGGCACATGAGAAAGAATGAAGAAATGTGTTTTTCTAAAATTATTAAGTAGGGTAAATTTGCCATTTCATTAAGTAAGAGAACAGAATTCCAAGCCTATGTTGTGAATAAGTGGTGATAATTTTTGACCTACAAAGGGCAGTACAATGTACCAAAAAGAGCCTGGAATCGGAAATCACTGAGACATATGTTTCCATCTGTTTTCACAATTTGCAAAACAGGCAACTTACTGAAGTCTTCTGACGGTCAATTTCGTTTTCCATAGAATGGAAGAAGTCAACACCCAAACCTCAGAGAACTCAGCCACCATCCAAGCACTAGCATGAAATTGCAAGATTACTGTTTCTGTATCTACATAATTCCTTTTTTAATATTTACACACCTCTCGTGTTAATATTTCTGGAACTGGGATATTTCTTATAATCTATGTATATATTTAGTGTGGTGGGGTTTCTTCTTTTTTATTTCCTGAAAAGCTATTCTTAAATTACTGGTACGTCTTACAGTAAGATCTCAGGATTAGGGAAACACAGAATTAAAAGTCGCTAAGATGGACATCCTATAATTAGTGGGTCTTGGTGGGAAAAGTCAGTTCATGTAAAAGTGTTATTTGTGGACAGTCAGAATATCTTTATCTATTACAGTGAAAAATTATTTAACTTACCTAGATTTTTTCATTACATTACAAGTGTTGTTCCCTGTAACTAACATTGTATTATCTCGATTTTACAAAGGAGGCAACAGATTTAGAAAGGTTCATTAAGTCTGTTCCTCTTTTTTTCCAGGTACTCATTGTTCTTACTTTTCTTCTATATATCAGGGCTTAGAAGTCAGAAGATAACTTGAGGAAGCTGTTGAAATAATTTCAGCGAAACGTAAAAGGGACCTAAAATATAGCAGCAGTAGAACTACAGAAGAGGGAAAAGAATAAGAAGAATCCACAGAATTTAGTAGCAGAATGGACAAATCCCAAGGCGCAATTCCACAGTGCAATTCGTAGGTCTCTCTAATAAGGGAGGTAGAGGGAATACATATACACACATACATATATATGGACACACACATCTATTTACTATACATATTTTCTTCATTATTGTGTGTGCATACATATACATATATATATACATATACATATACATATACATATACATATACATATACATATACATATATATATGTATACGTATGGTATGCACACAGATTTTATGGATAGATAGATAGATAGACGACTTCAAAACAGTGCAAAAGAGCAGGCCACATCAGAGATAGTGAAATTTGAAGAGGTTTGATACAGATGAACTTGGATACAATTTCATGGAAAAACTTCAAACAGGAATAAGTACCAGAAGGGCTGATTTAGACATAAAAGCCAGTTTTCCCAACACAATGCACGGATAAGCTCAGTTCAGCACAGACTGGGGGAATAGATTGCTGTCGATTTAATTGACTGAAGACACGTGGAGGGGCCCTGCCATCTGGGTGGTCCTTCTGGACCCCAACTCCCACCTGAGTGTACAAAGGAGTTAGCTGCGTATCTCTTCCCTTTGAAAGTAGTTCTCACACTTTATTAGGCATTAGAATTACTTGGAAGATTTGTTCAAATGCAGATTTTGAAGGCTGCCCTCAGATTTTCTAGTAAGTTTGGAGCAAGGTCTGAGAATCTGCATTTCCAACAAGCTCCCAGGGGATGCTGATGCCCTTGGACTACACTTTGAGAACCAGAGCCCCAGGCTGCAACTCTAAAGCTTACATCTGCTTCTGATTGCCCTTTATACTGCTGTTGAGACCAGAATACAAGAGCAGTAGCTCCCAGAAGGAGGTAACACAAGAACTACATACACACACACACACACACACACACACACACACACATACAGAAAAAGAAAGAAAGAAAGAAAGAAAGAAAGAAAGAAAAGAAAAGAAAAGAAAGAAAAAAAAAGAGATTGGAAGCAAGAAGACAGCCAACCCATGACTAGAATGGATAAGCCTCTCACCTGAAGGATTAGAAATTTTCTTACTTTCCTGGAAGTTCCTTGCACATGTAACTTAATGACAGCCTGCATTTTGGCCCACGTAGCCACTTACCTGTAGGAAACTGAGGTAGAAATTATATCCTGTGAAAATGCCCATGGCAAAAATAGCTAGTCTCAGCCGCTGAGTAAATATTTGCCAAATACCTAAAATGGCTAATTTACTCATTCATTGAAAAATATGAGGGGCGCCTGGGTGACTCAGTCAGTTAAGCGTCTGACTTCGTCTCAGGTCATGATCTCACCCTTCGTGGGTTTGAACCCTGTGTCAGGCTCTGTGCTGACAGCTCAGAATCCCAGAGCCTGCTTCGGATTCTGTGTCTCTGTCTCTCTCTGCCCCTCCCCTGCTCTCTGTCTGTCTGTCTGTCTGTCTCTATCTCAAAAATAAATAAATATTTTAAAAATTAAAAAAAAGAAAAATATGAACAAACCATCACAACTCTCCAGGAACACGAAAAAAAAAATTAACTACATATCAGAGAAGCACTAAGATGAATAAACAAAACGTTTCAACCCAGTGGAAAGAGAAAGAATGCAGAACACAAAGCAGATGGTCAAATAAAAATATTGATTAGCATCTGCAGAGATTTCTGACATAATGTAGCATCCATAAGGTAATATAGGTATATAGAAGGAGAAAGGTATATAGAAGGAGAAATCACAAAATGGAAAGATTTTTGAGACATTAAAGATATATCTGTTGGGCTTCTGGTTCCACATGTAAGGAGATTGGAAGTTGCCCACCACTACCACACCCTAACAAGTAAAAATCTGAACACAATGAGAAATCAACTCTTCTTGGATTCATAAAAGAGGGAGGACACAGGGGAAACCACTGACCCCAAGACTGGAGAGACAGACAGGCTAATACCTAGAGTCATGGCTTATGAGGGCAGGGACTTACAAGATAAAACTTCCACAGGTACCAATGCCAGAGTACCAAACCTACACTGTAATTGATGAACTGATGCTGTTTCAGTGTGTGGGGGCAACTCTGAGAGTTAAAAACTCCAGGGGACCCAGTTATGGTAGGGGGAGAGCCCACAATCCTGTGAGATTTACCTCTGGGAGGTCAACCAGAATCCCACAGAAAATGTTACAGAAAGATGTCCTCGGGCTTCCAGCAGGGGGAAGAGAAAAGAACTCATTCTGAAATAGCCAAAGCATCCTGTTCTTAACAAGGCCCAAACTTAAGGGAAACTAGACAACTATAGCCTAATCAGCTGGGGTATTGTTGAAGCTTGATCCAATGTGTGGAAGGGAAATACTAAATTCCAGCCACTTTAGTTATCCTGTCCCAACTAAGGGGGAAGAAAAAAAAAAAAAACCCCTGAGAAAAACTTGATGAGTTGGCAATCCAGAGTCTAAAGACTGAGACCCAATCACAGCACTGCATAGCACTTTCTATCACCCAGCATACCTCACCACCATGTTACTATAGACCTATTTACAGCATACAAACCATGTCAAATTGAGATTCTTCAAGGTTGAAAATCAAAGCCACTTTTCCTCCCACTCCGTGCTCTCGTGGATTATAACATATCAGTCCCTGACTTCATTTACCAAAATATGCAAAATTCTTAATCTCCAACCAAATGACTGACTGAGCTCTCAATGATGTGACATTTCCACTGATGTGACTCAAGTTCACATCAAACTAAAGATTTTCTTTTTCACGTAGGAAAGCAATTTGTTCCATTATAAGCACTTACACAGTTACTCATGGAGAGTGACAGGCCTGCTGGTGAAACAGGTCACCCAAAATAGAGATGGTGCCAAACTAGTGGTCAGGGACTAACTTTTCACTTGGCTCTGTTCCTTTCTCACTTTAGCCTTTACTTAAAGGAGTCTGAAAAACTTGGGGATACAGCCTAATAAGAAAAATAACCACAAACAGTATCCCCCTTTCTGTAGCTACTTCAGACCTTTGTTACCAGTAAATTCCTGAAGAAAAAATTTTTTTTTACTTTTTTGTAATGTTTATTTATTTTTGAGAGACAGAGAGATAGGGTGAGCAGGGGAGGGGCAGAGAGAGAGACACACACACAGTATCCAAAGCAGGCTTCAGGCTCTGAGCTGACAGCTCAGCACCAATGAGGAACTTGACTCCATGAAATCTGAGACCATGACCTGAGCTGAAGTCAAACGCTTAACCAACTGAGCCACCCAGGCACCCCCTGGAGAAAATTTAAATATAAGTCTGTGGATTTACTGAATCAAATCCCCCAGTTAATATTTAGAAAACACCCTCTGTTTGGGCTATACCATTGTTGATGGTACCTATCATAGAGGGATAGCCAAAGTTTGTGTGTCAAAACCAGTGTTAAATCAAACTCAGGGTTGAGAGGAAAAAAAGAGGGAGTTTAAAATCACAAGAAGCACGGACATATCTAGGACCCCTGTCTTTCTGGATCCATGTGTCCTTCAGGATCGTCATCATTATAAATGTCTCTGCCATTTGCCAAACCCACACGATATTGTCTTCTGATACAGAACAAATCACTCAAGGTTCGTTGGGATTCCAGGAGAAATCAGATATCTTGGCAGTGTGACCACCATGAATAAAGAATTCTGGTGGCCTGTCCTCTGCATCTTCTGAGGATTGTTTCTCTCCAGTGTTACTTAAATCCCAGACATTCAGTCTGTGATCAGTACCACCGGAAGCCAACATAGTCTCCTTGTGAGGTGACCACTGAACTTGGAATTTTTCATCCTTATGTGATTCAGAGGAATGCAACTTAAGTTTCAGATTTCTCAAATCCCACAAGGCAACAGTCTTTTCAGCTGATCAAAGCGTAAGAGACTTTTAAATATGGAGAACAAACAAAGGATTGCTGGAGGGGTTGTGGACGGATGCATGGACCAAATGGGTGAGGGGCATTAAGGAATCTACTCCTGAAATCATTGTTGCACTATATGCTAACCAACTTGGATGTAAATTTAAAAATAAATAAATTATTTAGAAAAAAAAAAAAAGAATGAACTCACTATAAGGATTGAAAGAGAGGTAGTTAGTTCACTTCGGCAGCGTGAGCATCAACTGAGGGGCTTGCTTTGGAAGTATTGTTTGAAGGAGTATCTCAGATCATAAATTTCTGATCATCAGCAACTGACCCAAACAGATATTCAGGTGGCAGATGCCGGGAAACATTTTCTACTACTGCTGTATGCCCTGTAATCACATCCACAACTTTTCCTTCCTTTAGAACAGTACTGATGTCCCAGAGGAGGATGGTATGGTCATCTGAATCACTAAGTAAGTGCCCACTGAGATTTGGGTTCCAGGAAAGTCCATAGCCTTCCTTCTGATGTCCATGGAGATGCAAGTCTGGGTTGCACTCTCCGGAAAGGTCTGGTTTGGAAGGATGTTTGGGATAGTCAAAAACAAGAACATCACCGGATGGAGTCTTTGTTGCAGTGACACAAGGGTCCTGGGGCATATCGTGGTGGCCTGTTTACTTCTCCTTCATGGTTGATCTTAATTTCTATTTCAACGTTTCCACTAACTGAGCCAAAACCTCCAAATTCTCCTTTCTCACTGCCATAGTGGGAAGCATCAAACTGAGCATCATCGTTAGGGAGCTGCACATGGGCTATCACAAGGAGGTTTTGTTCATCCCATGTATGTGTTCCCAGGACAAGTCAATGAGTGCTGAAGTCTTTCCCTTCTGGTCTGGTTTCATCTGGAAGTCACTGTGCAAATAGGCTAGGCCACTCCAGAGCATGAGTCATCACCGAATTGTAAAGAAAAGAAGAAAACGGATGTTCTTTATCCATATTTTGTATTCTTCTTTGATCACATGTTCTTCTACTGCGTCAGGGGGCAGGGGGTGGGGATCCTGGGGTCGAGTTCTGCATGCTGGCGCTATTGTTTCCTCCAAACTAAAGATATTTAAACTGAAATTATTTCACTTAGCATCACACTCTCCAGTTCCACCCACATTGCTACAAAAGGCCATATTTCATTCTTTCTCATTGCCACGTAGTACTCCATTGTGTATATAAACCACAATTTCTTTATCCATTCATCCGTTGATGGACATTTAGGCTCTTTCCATAATTTGGCTATTGTTGAGAGTGCTGCTATAAACATTGGGGTACAAGTGCCCCTATCAGTACTCCTGTATCCCTTGGGTAAATAACTAGCAGTGCTACTGCTGGGTCATAGGGTAGGTCTATTTTTAATTTTTTGAGGAACCTCCATACTGTTTTCCAGAACGCCTGCACCAGTTTGCATTCCCACCAACAGTGCAAGAGGGTTCCCATTTCTCCACATCCTCTCCAGCATCTATAGTCTCCTGATTTGTTCATTTTGGCCACTCTGACTGGCATGAGGTGTGCTATGCTAAGTGAAATAAGCCATACAGAGAAAGACAGATACCATATGTTTTCACTCTCATGTGGATCCTGAGAAACTTAACAGGAACCCATGGGGGAGGGGAAGAAAAAAAAAGAGGTTACAGTGGGAGAGAGCCAAAGCATAAGAGACTCTTAAAAACTGAGAACAAACTGAGGGTTGATGGGGGGTGGGTGGGAGGGGAGGATGGGTGATGGGTATTGAAGAGGGCATCTTTTGGGATGAGCACTGGGTGTTGTATGGAAACCAATTTGACAATAAATTTCATATATTAAAAGTATAAAATAAAAATAAACTGAAATCATGATGTTCCTTTTCTCCTACATCCCTCAACTAATAAGATGGCACAATGTAGGCCAAATATCTTGAATCATTTTGATGCTTTCATTTCCTTCCCCTATTTTATCACCAAGTCCTACTGATATTATAGCTTAAACTACTACAAGCTGCTGCTGTTCTTTCTGGGGACCACCGAAATAGATCTCTAAGTGGTGGACCCACATTGTTCAGTTGTACCTCCCAATGCATTTTCTTTGCTGCATTCTATAGGATCTTTTTAAATTGGAATTTATTACAACCATCTCTTTCTCACCTACCTCAATTTAAAAACCTTCAATGGGATTCTCTGTTGCTCAAAAATGTTCTGCATGATCTATTGCCTACTAATGTCTTAAGCCTTGTCTTGTACCTGCAGCCCTCAAATTTCTCAATTTCTTTATTTCCTTTGCCCACTTTAGCCTTGAATAATCCAACCTCTATCACTTATCCCCATTGTTTTCATCTGTGTATGTGTGTGTGCATGTGTGTATATACATATATTTACATGTGTAGATACATGTATATCTTTTTTTCTCTTTTACCTGTTTAGAAAATATTAAATTATTTAAGCATGAGGGGAATTACAAAAAGAAGATATGATGTCAGTGGTACCCACTACCCGTACGTGATAAAGGTATCATTGCCAAAATTGCCACCTGTCACTTAAAAAAAAATACAATATTTTAGATACAGTTCATGTTCCTTTTGAATCTTTCCAATTCCATTCCTCTCTTTCCCAAGAGGCATCCATGTCCTGAAATTCGTGGTTATCCTACCCACCCAAGTCCACAAATCCATATATATATTTATTACCCTTTTATTTTCTCTTTTCCCACCCCCTCTTTCTGACTAACACATCAATCTATTGCAATGTTTTTTTTTCACTTTCCATTGTTATATAAAAGTAATCTCATTATAGTTACAATTCTGCAAAGAGTTTTCACTCAATGTTATAATTCTGATATTCATAAATATCAATATGCATAGAACAATGTATTCATTAACACTGGAAATATTCACCTTTCCTCTGTTGATGAAATATTTATTTTTTGTTTGCCTTTTTTTTTTTGCTACTATAAACAATGCTACGGTAATATCCTGATATGTCTCCATGTGCATATATATGTAAGAGTTTCTCCCAAATATGTACTGAACATGGATGGATATTACTGTATGCACAACTTCAATATTGCTAGATATTGGCAAATTGCTTTCCAACTTTGCTGTAGGCGCTTCCACTTAAAGCAGCAATATTTAACTTTCCACCTCCTCATACCCACAGTATTGATGACTGTGAGATCGCATCTAACACTGTAAATTGTCCTTATCTGATTACTAAAGATTAAGTTTCTTTTCATATGGGTATTAGTCATTTGAATTTCTTCTTCTTAAATTGACTCTAGATATCATTTGCCCATTTGATTTTTCTTTTTGGTTAGTCTGTCCTATCGATCACATACATGCATTTTATCAACATTCTTCAAACTAATCCTGAGCTCGTTCTGTATGCTGCAAATATCATCTCCCAAAGTGTAGACAATTTTTTAAAAATTTTTTTTTGATGCTTATTTATTTTTGAAGGAGAGAGAGGCAGAGCATGAGTAGGGGAAGTGCACAGAGAAAGAGAGACACAGAATCTGAAGCAGGCTTCAGGCCCTGAGCTGTCAGCACAGAGCCCAATGCGGGGCTGGAACCCACAAACTGTGAGATCATGTGACCTGAGCCAAAGTCGGATGCTTAACTGACTGAGCCACCCAAGTGCCCCATTATAGCCTATTTTAAAACTTAGTTCAGTTAGCAAAGTCTTTTTAGACATGGGGAATTTTCAAAAATACAGTGTCAAATTTACCCACATGGTATATTTTATTTTTTGTGGTTGTTTATCTCACCATGATATTCTCCTGTATTTTTCTCTAAGTATTCTAAAGGTTTCCTTTTCATATTGAGAGCACTAGTCCTTTTGCTCGGTATACAGGGCAAGGTGGGGATCTAATCTCACAGGTTTCCAAATCAAATTGTCAAATACCTGAAAGCAATTTATCAAACAGATCGAAGATGGACAAACTGAGCCCATGGACCTGCTGCCTATTTTTGTAAATAAAATATTACTGGAAGACACCCTTTTTGTTCCTTTATACAACGTATTTTGCAACTTTTGTGGTACAACAAGCAGCACTGAGTAGTTGTGACAGAGATAGGACCTAAGAAAGTTACTACCTGGACCCGCAAGAAGCAATTTGCCAATCCCCAGAACATGCGATCGTTTCTTTACTGTTTTAAAAAACAAGAACTTGTTATATACCAAGTTTCAGTAAAGGGTTTGCTTCTGGACTCCCTCTTCTGTTCTGTCTGCCTACAAATCCACTCTGCTGGGAATATCACACTATTCAAATTTCTAAAGCTTTATAACATATTTGGTTACCTGGTATAGCAAACTCTCTCCACTTACCTCCCACCTGACTCTGCTCTAAAATTTTCATGACTGTTATCAGACTTTTATTAATCTGTCTGAATTTAAGATCACTCTGCTAAGCTCTGTGAAAAGCACATTTAGATATTTATTTGCATTTAAGAAGATATGATATCTTTAAGATACTGAGTCTTTTATCCATGAAATGAGATATATCTTTACTAATACAAGCCTTCTTTTATGTACTCTGTTAAATATTAAAGTTTTCTCCGTGATTGCTTTGTACAACACTGGTCGATTGATTCTTAGATACGTTCACACTCTCTTCCTTCTATCTCTCACCTCTCGTATTTTCTTTTTCCATTTCTGCGCCGCATGATGGATAATTTTCTCCGATCCATCATTCAGCTCATTAAATCTCTCCTTAAATGTGCCTAATCTGCTATTTAACATTCGCTGAGTTTTTTCATATCAGGGGCTGTAATTTTACTTCTAAAAGTTTCATTTGATTCCTTTTAAAATATGGCTGTTCCTCTTACAGTTTCCATTTTTTTCTAATCCTCATTTTATCCATTTAATCCTTTCAACATATTTACTTTATTGTGCCTTTCAAATGAGTCTAGCCACTCACATCAGGGGGATTCTTAATTTTGATCTCCTTCCTAATGCTGATCCTCTCATGGGAATCTAATATGCTCTTTATTCTGACAAATTTCCTACAGAATGGTTTTTAATTTCCTCCTGCTCAGTGCCTTGTGTACGTTCATGTGTGATCTTTTGCAGTTGTTTGTGTCGTTGGTTAGAATAATTTCACCACCTTGAGAATTCCAGCAGCTTGCTCGTATTTAGATTAGGACTTCATGCCAGTGTCTCTCACAGGAGCCACCTAGAATCCCAGGACAGAATCAAGCTTCTTTGTCACTTTGCCTTTTATTGATTCTGCCTTCCTTCAAGCTTCTCTGCCCATTTCAAAGGTCCAATGGGCACATCTCTTCCAGCCTCATAGGTATTAAATCCCCAGGCTCAATTCACTTCTGGTATTTCCTCAGGTCCTGGCTACATCACCTCACAAGCAGGTTTTAAGACTGCTTTTATTTCTACCATAAGGGGATACAACATCTTTCTTTTGACATCAGTCGTATTTATTGTATTGTTACCATCATTATATGTTGCTCAATTTTTTTAATGTTTATTTATCTTGAGAGAGAGAGAGAGAGAGAGAGCGCATGTACACATGGGGGAGGGTCAGAGAGAGAGAGGGAGAGAGATTCCTAAGCAGGCTCCTCACTGTCAGTAAAGAGCCTGATGTGGGGCTCAGGCTCATGAACCGTGGGTGAGATTATGACGTGAGCAGAAATCAGGAGTTGGACACTTAACTAATTGAGTCACACGGGTGTTCCAATTGCTCAACATTTTTTATGTACTTACAACAAGTCCACATTCATTCTGACACTGTGGTGCTAGAAAAAGAATTGACAGTTAAATGGGACTTGTCCTTCAAACTTCAACTTTTTTAAATGTTTATTTCTTTTTGAGAGACAGAGAGAGAGAGAGAGGGAGCAAGCCGGGGAGGGGTAGAGAGAGAAGGAGACATGAATCTGAAGCAGGCTTCAGGCTATCAACACAGAGCCTGATGTGGGGCTCGAACTTACAGACCATGAGATCATGACCCGAGCTGAAGCTGGATGCTTAACCAACTGAACCACCCAGGCACCCCATTAAACTTCAACTCTTCAAGCAAAGATCCCCTCACCCCACACCCCAGCCTCGGTCAGATGTCCTGTGTCATGCTTACCACACTGTTGTCACCTATTGTATATAACACTTGTCTTAAAGCTGGATCACCACCTTCCACCCATCTTTCTTTCCTAGAGGAAATATTATTCTGGAACCTTCTCTGGCTTTCCCCACCCCTGGAAACTGGCTGGACAGGACCACTTTTCCATTGCAATAGTCTTCCTCACCTTGGACCTTGGACTTCACAGGTGGTTACGGGAATCCAGCTTTTTTAAGTTTGTTCAGGTTTCCCACAGAAAAACTTGCAGAATAACAAAGACTGAGGTAGTTTTGGCCAAGCTGCTGTGTAGGAAAATAAAATATACTTATGAAACATTTTGATATTCGCTATTCTACATTTGAAATGCATAGGAGAACACACAAATGACTGTTTCTGGAATAAAAATATGGTTGAAAGTGATTTCTATTTCTAACACTAGATACTAAAAAGGTGAGCATTAATTTCACATACTCCCTATTAACAAGGTATCCTATTTAAAAAGACATCCTGCTGGGGCGCCTGGGTGGCTCAGTCGGTTAAGTGTCCGACTTCAGCTCAGGTCATGATCTCGCGGTCAGCGAGTTCGAGCCCCGAGTTCGAGCCCCGTGTCGGGCTCTGGGCTGATGGCTCAGAGACTGGAGCCTGCTTCCGATTCTGTGCCTCCCTCTCTCTCTGCCCCTCCCCCGTTCATGCTCTGTCTCTCTCTGTCTCAAAAATAAATAAACGTTAAAAAAAAATTAAAACAAAAAATAAAAAGACATCCTGCTAAATAAGTATAGGAAAAACAGTTAAAATAGAAATTAATATTTCATACAAATTTTATGGTACAACCGTAATTATAAGGTGAGAATTATGACAGTTATAATAGTTGTCGACATATAGTAAATACATTGAATACAAGTTTTTTTAAAAGACATATATCTTTATTCGGGAGCCTTTTATCCAATAAAAATAGAATATGCTCAGGTACTGAAGAAAAAAAAAATAAGCTTATTTATTTTTGAGAGTGAGAGAGAATCCCAAGGAGGCTCCATGCTGTTACTGCAGAGCCCTACCTGGAGCTCAGTCCCACGAACCATGAGATCATGACCTGAGCCAAAATCAAGAGTCAGCTATTAACCAACCGAGCCACCCAGGTACCCCAAGATAGTCAAGAAAAACTTAAATACAAATAGATATTATGCAGTAAGTGATAAAGGAAGCTCACACAAAGAAGCAAGTAGGAAATTATGTAAAAACAATACAAAATAACATGGAATTAATAGAAGAATAGTCAAAATAACCATATCATTACTATTTATTAATAACCACATTAGCCATTATTATTAAATATTAATAATATTTACCTTAGAAATTAAATATACATAGTATGTCTTCTAAATAACTTGGATTATAAAGGAAACGAAAACTAGAGATTTTCTTTAAATGAATACAATCGAGAGTACTCTGTACATGCCATCTATAGCATTTAGAGGGAAAATATATTCTTTGTTACACTTACTAGAAAATAAATTAGCAGGGGCACCTGGGTGCCTCAGTTGGTTAGGCGACCGGCTTCGGCTCAGGTCATGATCTTGTGGTCGGGAGTTCGAGTCCCACGTCAGGCTCTGTGCTGACCGCTCAGAGCCTGGAGCCTATTTCAGATTCTGTGTCTCCCTCTCTCTGACCCTCCTCCCCGTTCATGTTCTGTTTCTCTCTGTCTGAATAATAAATAAACATTAAAAAAAAACTTAAAAAAAAAGAAAATAAATTAGCAGAGTATTGTTAGTACAGGATAGAAGTGTCCAGAATATTACCACAGAGTGCTAAAAATAAATTAGCTAAACATTCAAAATAAAATTAAAAAAACAAAAAGAAAATATGAAATAATAATAATAAAAGAAACCATAGAGCTAGTCCTTAAAATAAAAGCAGATGAAAAATAAAATATGAACTACCTGAAAAAAAATATTATGCAAGAATAACATAAATGGTAGTGTAATTATAGACAGAAGTCTTTAAAATACAAATACTGCGGCACCTGGGCTGCTCAGTTGGTTGAGCTTCTGATTTCAGCGTAGGTCATGATCTCGCGCTCCATGGGTTCAAGCCCCACATCAGGCTCACTGCTGTCAGCAGAGAGCCACTTCAGGTCCGCTGTCCCCCTCTCTCTCTGCCCCTCCTCTGTGTGTGCAGTCTCTCTCTCAAAAATAAATAAACATTTTTTTATTTTTAAAAATAAAATGCAAATACTCTCTGTCAATGAGTTTGAAAATTGATTGAGATACATATACATATATATTCATACAAAATATACAAATGAATGTATGTGTATATATATAAAATCAATTGATGTGTATAAAATACATATATACATGCATGAATATCAATTTGTGCATTAATATATGATGTATATCAATGCATATATTCAAGATAACCAAAGAAAGAAAAATATCAATCCTTATATATAAGTGCTAACCACCTAAAAATGTGAAAAAAAACTTCACTGATAACTAGCAAAATTATATAAATTTTATGAAACAAAAGTGAGATGCTTTTTAAACTGGAACATTCAGAAGAGAAATCAGCAATCAAGGTCATTGAAAGAAAATATGTATTAAAAATGTATAAATTCAAGAGAAACTTCATAAGAGAGAGAAAAAGAGAGCACAGAACTGTGGAATGTTTTGATGATTATCTTTTTTTTTTTACTCCAAAAGTACTGATACCGTGTAGTTTAAGGAAAATAGAGTCAATGCCTCAATAAAGGGCTGACACTCAGCTCTGCCACTCACAGTTATTCTGGCACTAGAATCTCCATCTTGAATCAATGACAGTGTTATTGGCTTTAACTTTGACAATGAAGTGAACAATAATTAGAGGCAGAGTCACAGGTGACTGCCTAGTCCTGCCCTGAGAGGTATCTGGTGAGGAGTTTGAGAGGACGAGATAGAGAAAAAAGAATTTCCTTTATAAATATGTAAACATAAAGAAATATTTTGAACCTTTATGCTTGAAATAAGTGCGGATTGGGTAAAAACCTCTCCAGCTAATTCAGGCCAGTGATATAACAGGAGTTGGTTCTCTCCATTGTCACCCTTGCATTAGGGAGTAAGTGCAACCTGGGAGCAACAAAGTCTTGGAAAGTGCAGAAATACTTTGTCTTCCTGCCTTAGGATCTGAGAAATCACAGTTGCCTACTATTTAATAACATATTCCTACCCTTATTACAACCAGGAAGTTTGCACCCTTATTACAACCAGGAAGTTTGCACCCTCCTAATGGGGCTAGTGGTAGTTAAACACCAAAATGGGGGAAATAATGAAAATATGCTGAAGGATGTGACTGAAAACCTGAAGCAATTAACAGAATTGTTCAGGGAGGTTTGAGGATGTACAGGTGTGAAATGGGGAGCATTGAGATAAGGCCCGTCATGGCACACAGGAAAGACAACTACTGCTTTCTCTGCAAAACACATGGGGGAAAAATGGATTTTTAGAACCATCTTGAGAAGGAAAGAATTAGAAAAATGGGGACCATATTAAAATTATGTGAAAAGATTACTGAAAGTGAGCACAGGGGTGCCTGGGTGGCTCAGCTGGTTATCCGTTCTACTCTTGATTTCGGCTCAGGTCACGATCTCACAGTTCATGAGATCAAGCCCCATGTCAGGCTCTGCACTGACAGAATGGAGCCTGCTTGGGATTTTCTCTCTCCCCTCTCTCTCTCTGCCCCTCTCTCTTTCAATAAATAAACATTAAAAATAAAGTGACAAATCATATATTAAAGACAATTTTCTACTGATGTTTCTGAATACTTTTAATTAATGAAAGCTATAAAATATAGAGAAAATTTAGTGAGTCCCCTCATTTGTATTAAGAACTGAGACCATTCTAGGCAGTTGAGATTCATAGGACTACTGTGCCTCGCCCATCCTCAAAAGTGAGAGACTTATGCAAGTATTTTAAGCCCGGGCCTAAGAATTAGGCACAATGCACTGATGCCAAAAGCTTCAAGCCTCCATGGTAGCAGAAAGTGGCCTTTAGGTTTCTAAGGAAACAGAGATTTTAGGTTTGAATCTTGACTTGGGCTGAGTTGAATTCAAAAACTCATGAGGATCCAGACCTGTGAGACAGGAACAGAAAATGACACAGGTTAAAAATAATGTATCTGCTTTGGCCACCAAAGAAGGTACAATAATAGTCAAGAGCAACAATTTGCCAGCTGCGTAATTCTTCCAATTATATTGTATCATTTTAAAGAATGAATTATTCCCAGTCACTACCGCCACATATGAAATAACCAGAGGCAGAGAAACAGATTCCGAGCATTTAAAAAGACATGCCTCAGGGAGACTCAAATGCACAGTTGAAAATATTTTCGAAAGCCCACACAACATCTCTTAGGCTGTAGTGAAGTTCCTAAGTAATTCATGGCTGATTCTAGAGCCAGTATGTGTGTGCATAAATACACAATCATACTTGCCAATGTATAGCATATATACATATTATACGAGACTAGATATAGATTACATCAATTAAGAGTTTCCCACATAAGAATGAAATTTAAATTGTAGAGAAAACAAGAAATGCCCTGGAGCCTACTATTCTTTTAAAAAAGTGATAACGTCAGCCAAATAACACATCTCAATAAAAAAAGCAAATAATCCTAGCTAGCTATGCCAAATATGGCAGAGCATAAAACAAAAGGAGATTGAACCCTAAGGTATCAGCACTCATCATCAGTAAAATTTATCCTGGGAGTTTTAGATCAAGAAACAAAAATAAAAAGCATTCAGGATGTAGAGTATTTTAGCTTTTCATTTTTTTTTTTTTTGAAGAAAAATCTCCATTTAATATTGCATTGATCACTTTTATTGTGTTGTTTTTAAAAGTTCTTCCAGGGGTGCCTGGGTGGCTCAGTCGGTTAAGCATCCGACTTCAGCTCAGGTCATGATCTCACAGTCTGTGAGTTTGAGCCCCGCATTGGGCTCTGTGCTGACGGCTCAGAGCCTGGAGCTTGCTTCTGATTCTGTGTCTCCCTCTCTCTGACCCTCCCCCATTCATGCTCTGTCTCTCTCTCTCAAAAATAAATAAACATTAAAAAAAATAAAAAAAATTCTTTAAAAAAATAAAAAATAAAAGTTCTTCCATCAGTTATGAAAGTGTACAAGTAGTTACACACATTTTTTAACTAGTAGATGTCATTTTTTTAAAGAAAAATTTTAGGTTTACAGAAAAATAGAACGGAAAGTACAGATAGTTCTGGTATACTGCCTCCCCTGACTTCCACAGTTTTCTCTAGTAGTACCATCTTGCGCTGATGTGGTATATTTGTTACAATTGATGAACCAATATAGATACATTGTTTACTAAAGTCCATAGTTTACATATGGTTCACTCTGTGTTTTATATTCTCTGAGTTTTGACCCATGTTTAATGACAGGTGTCTGTCATTTCTGTATCATACAGACTAGCTTCACTGTCCTAAAAATCCTCTGTGCCCCACCTGTTCATCCCTCCTACTCCTTGCCCCTAACCCTCTGGCAACCACTTTCCTATCTCAATAGTTTTGTCTTTTCCAGAATGTCATATATACAGAATCATAAAGTACGTAGCCTTTTCAGATTGACTTTTGCTTAACAGCATGCTTTTAAGATTCATCCTTGTCCTTTTATAGCTCGATAGCTCATTTCTTTTTATTTCTGAACAATATTCCATTATATGACTGTACCAGTTTGTTTATCCATTTACATATTCACGGACAACTTGGTTCCTTCCGGTTTTTGGCAATTACAAATAAAGTTTTTGAAACATTCACGTGCAGGTTTTATATGGACTCTTCACCAGTTATGAAAGCATGCAAAGTGTATTTTAATCATCATATATTTTGAAGAAACAAAAAGTTTCTCTTGTATCCCAAAGTATCTTAGCCATGCTTGTCCATATCAGATCCATTTGTCCCATCAGACCAAATTTGGTCTTGCAGTAGGCACTGGGATTGAAAGGGGGAATGTAAGAAGTTTCACAGAAGCTCTTGGTTAGAAAGAATACTGATGGTCATCTGGGTGTTAGTTCCTATGTCCTTGAGCTCCATGTTTGGGTTCTTCTACGTATCTCTTTTATTTGCACAGCTTCTCCTGACCAAACTTTTCTAGTTTGGCATGCTCTGAATTTTAAAAATGTTACTCTTTGGATTGCACCATCTGAATTTCTATTTCTTAGGGCTATACGAAAATAGTAGATTTAATCATTTTCCTGGCAGCCTTGAGATTCTTGAAGACATTTTTATATTTTACCAGTTCTTTCAAACTTTCTTCTTAGGATGTATTTCTCAGATTTTCATCAGCATGATCCATTCATGATTCTAGTTCAAGTATATCTCAATTTTCCACATTTTTTCTACCTAAATGAAAGAAATTGGTATGTCATTCTACAGGTTAATTAAACAACACACAATGATAAAATTTCATGGGTTTTTTTTTTGCATCATTTTTAATGCCACAATCAAGCTATGAATATGGTATAACTAACCCATTGTTTATAGACCACGCTTGTTATTTGCATTGTTTAGTAGAAAGATGGACAAATCCAGACATAATCTTAAAACCTTTGCAAAAAAATTTAAGGATGCTATTTAAATTTAAGGGTCGGGGTGGGGGGGAACTAGGATATATCTCATTTGAATTATTAGCAAAATTGCAAAATTCCATAGTAAATTCATTTTATGCAAAATAAAACAACCACAAAAAGAAAAAGAAAAGAAAGAAAAAAAGAGAAAAGAAACACATGCAGACATGAGGTGGATTAAAATCACAATCACTGTATTAATTACAATGGATTCAGGTTAGAATCCCAGTGGATGCAACTGGATCCCAGGTTAGAAATGGCAGGAGAGTGAATTGAAAGACTAGAATAAAAGTTCTAGAAATTCTTCCAAATAAACATTTTAAATATATGGAAAAGTTCATATAGGAAAAATAAGAGAAAATCAGAAATAAGAGAAGATAAGAGAAACCTATCAAGCAGATTAAAGAATACATAAGAAAATATTGAGAAAAAATAAAGAAAATAAAGAAAAATTCCCTGACCTAAGGTCAAAGGACAGACTTCTTTTTAATTTTTTTTTTCAACGTTTTTTATTTATTTTTTTTGGGACAGAGAGAGACAGAGCATGAACGGGGGAGGGGCAGAGAGAGAGGGAGACACAGAATCGGAAACAGGCTCCAGGCTCCGAGCCATCAGCCCAGAGCCTGACGCGGGGCTCGAACTCACAGACCGGGAGATCGTGACCTGGCTGAAGTCGGACGCTTAACCGACTGCGCCACCCAGGCGCCCCCAGACTTCTTTTTAAATAAAACATTAGATTTATTTTTTTAATTTTTTAAATAATTTTTGTCAAATTGGTTTCCAATCAACACCCAGTGGTCATCCCAACAGGTGCCCTCCTCAATGCCCATCACCCTCTCCCCCACCCTCCATCAACCCTCTGTTCTCAGTATTTAAGAGTTTCTTATGGTTTGCCTCCTTCCCTCTCTGTAACTCTTTTTTTCCCCTTCCCTTTCCCCTCCCCCATGGCCTTCTGTTAAGTTTCTCAGGATCCACATATGAGTGAAAACATATGGTATTTGTCTTTCTCTGCCTGACTTAGGACGCACTTAATAGTGAAATTATCGAACAGGTAAAGCTTCACTATACATATGCAGGCAATTTTTTTAAATTAAATGCAAAAGAGACAAAACCATTCCACAAATATCCAAAAAGAGAAATTATAAGATTTACAAAGCAATAGTATCAGGTACAATCAAACTGTTCTCTGAAGCACAATAACAAAATTCATGAAAATGTACAGAAAAATAAGAAGAAAAGTTTACACACAAGAAAGCAAGCTATAGAGATAATAATAGAAATGAAAACAAAGAGGAAACAAAGCATATTAGAGAGAATCAACAAAGCCAAAAATTGCTTATTTGAAGAGAGCGACAGAATTCATAAACCTCAGGCAAGCCAAATCAAGAAAACTAACAACAACAAAAAAGCCTGAATTATAAATATCAGAAATGAGAAAGGGAATCACACTATAGATTCCAAAGACATTGGAATCATAAGAGGATTCTATGAAACAGTTTATGCCAATAAATATGAAAATTTAAATTAAATGAACTAATTTCTAGACAGAAACACAATTTACTATTATTGATACAAGAATAAACAGTGTCTTAATAGTAATACATTTATTAAAAAATGTGATCTATAATTTAAAATCTTCACACACACACACACATACATGCACACACAAAAGCACATCAATCACCGACAGATCTTCCATGTGAATCACAATTCTAAACTTTTATAGAAAAAAAATGTAACCAATCTTACACAATTTCTTCCAGATAACTTTTTTAAAAATGGGGAGACTTTTGCCAATTTTATTGTTCTAACCTTGATTTTAAAGAAAAAATGACAGCTAAGGACATTTTTAAGGAGATAAATCAGGGATCGATTTGTCTCAAAATCATACAGGTGAATATAAATCAGAGGCAACCATGCATAAAAATGATGATACATTTGAACCTTGAACAACTGCAGAGATTAGGGGTGCCAACCGCCACACAGTTGAAAATCCACGTATAACTTTGACTCCCCAAACTTAACCACTAATAGACTACTGTTGACTGGAAGCCTTACCAACAATGTAAGCAGTCAATTAACACATATTTTGTATATGTATTATATACTTTATTCTTAAAATAAAGTAAGCTATATAAAAGAAAATATTATTAAGAAAATAAAAATTACACATACAGCACTGTACTGTATTTATCAAAAAAAAAAAAAATCCACATGTAAGTGGATCCACGCAATTCAAACCTGTGTTGTTCAAGAAGCAACTGTGTTTCACCAGCAAATAGGACTGATTCAAGAAATGCAAGGTAGGTTTCATATTTTAAAATCAGTCAGTCAGTGTAATTCTTCATGTTAAAAGGAAACGTATAGCATATATAATAGATATTATAATATAATAATGATACATGTCATTATATAATAATATATTTCTGGGTACATCCATCCTTATAATAATACCACACTATCTTAACGAATTAACAATATTGTAAATTTGGGCAGTAGGTAATGTAAATCCTCTATAAAATTTCTTATTTACCTTTGGCTTATCTACATAATTTACATTTCCAAGTGCAGAATGTGCTTGGTATTCTCTCTCTCTCTCTCTCTCTCTCCCTCTTCCCCTCCCCAACTTGTGCATGCATGTTCTCTCTCTCTAAAAATAAATAAATTTAAAAAAACATGCTGGAATTTTGACTGGATTGCACTAAAAGTATAGATAAACTTAGAAAGGATTGACAGCTTAACAATATTGTTTTACAATCCATAATTAATTTCACTCAGTAATATTTTGGGGGGTTTCCAGTGCAGAAATTTTGCATATGTTATTGTAGAGTGTTTTGCATTTCAATATAGACGTTTTGTACATGTATTTCGAGATATTACTTGAGTGCTATTAACAGTTGAATTAACACTCAGTGGATAACTACTGACACATGCAACAACATGAGTCATCTCAAAACACGTTGAATGTAAGAAGCCAGATGCAAAACAGAAAATAATGTAATAAATAAATACCACTTACATAAAATTTAGAACAGGCAAAACTAATATATAGGGATAGAATTCAGAACAATGGCTTGTCACTGGGGGAGTGAAGTCAACTTAATGGAATGGGCCCCAAGAAAATTTTCTCAAATGATAGAAATTACTTATATTTTGATCTAGGTGATGAGCACATGAGTGTATCCATGTTCAAAAAAGTACAAAGCTGTTCACTTAAAATCTGTACACTTTAGGGCACCTGGGTAGCTCAGTCAGTTAAGTGTTCTACTCTTGATTTTGGCTCAGGTCATGATCTCACAGTTCATAGGTTCAAGTCCCACATCCAGATCGAGCTCTGCAGCTGGCACTGTGGAGCCTGTTTAGGATTCTCTGTCTCCCCCTGTCTCTCTACCCCTCGCCCACTCACGCTGTCTCTGTCTCTCTCAAAATAAATAAATAAACTATTTAAAAAGATTTCTAATCTATATGTAAATTATAAAACACTTTTTAAAAATAAGTACAGGGCACCTGGGTGGTTCAATCAGCTAAACATCCAACTCTTGATTTTAGCTCAGGACATGATCCCAGGGTCATGGGATCAAGCCCCACATCTGGCCTTGCACTGAGCATGGAGCCTGCTTGAGATGCTCTCTCTTGCCCTCTGCCCTCTCCCCTGCTTGTTCTCTCTCTCTCAAAGACAAACAAACAAACAAACAAACCCAAATATATATATATCTATATATTTGGGGTTTTTTTGTTTGTTTCTGTATATATATATATATATATATATATATATGTATATATATGTGTGTGTGTGTGTGTGTGTGTGTGTGTGTGTGTATGTATATATGTTATTTCAAGTCACACAAGTGACATTGGGGTAATTTTCAAATGTAAAATGATATAAAAACTCTAGTGAGAATGTAACATTACCAAACAACAGTCCCTGAAGTAGTCAAACCCTGTTTTCAATACAAGACTCTTTTTCTCTAGTTCTCCAAGGGGGATAAAAAATATGCATAGAAACAAAGAAAAACAATGTAACGATGTATTGGCTTTGACCCCAAACTGCAACTTAGAACTCCACTGAACTATTCTGCATCCCAGAGCCTCTTTTCATCTAAACTGTGTATGCCTTGAACTACATCTGGTCAAATTAATTTCACACCCAAGCCCAATCTAATTGTAGACATTTCCCGGAATGCAAGGAAAAGCTAATTAATATAAACTCAACAGCCAGATAATCCAGGATGAGTAAAGCAAGAACAAGACGCTTGGCCCTGTCTTGAGGAAACAGGTTAAAGCTGCCTGCATTCCTCCAATCTTAAAGAGCCACTGATTGGGCTAGTAAGCTTCCATGGGAACTACCTCTAAGCTCACTTCAGCCAAGTCTTCAGGTGACAGTGATCCTCTGCAAAGGTACAAACCCTTTCAGTAGTTCCATCCAAAACTGGGAACCAATGCAAAGTCCTTGGATTTGGTAAATTCTTAGCTGCACTCTTCAGAGGGGTTCGGAGAGAAGGGAAGTTGGGTAGAGTTGAATGGATCTATGAGTCACCTCTGCCTGAGAGTTCAGTAATAAGTTCCATGACTTTTTTTTAAGTTTATTTATTTTTGAGAGAGACAGAGACAGCGTGAGTGGGGTAGGGGCAGAGTGAGAGGGAGAGAGAGAGAGAGTCCCAAGCAGACTCCATACAGCCAGCATAGAGTCCAATGCGGGGCTTGAACTCACAAAACCGTGAGATCATGACCTGAGCCAAAACCAAGAGTCAGACACCTAACTGACTGAGCCACCCAGGTGGCCCAACAAATTCTATGACTTCTGATCTTTGTTTAGCTAAGAAAACTTCAAGTTTCTCTTTTTTAAATTTTTTTAACGTTTATTTATTTCTGAGACAGAGAGAGACAGAGCATGAACGGGGAGGGTCAGAGAGAGGGAGACACAGAATCTGAAACAGGCTCCAGGCTCTGAGCTGTCAGCGCAGAGCCCGACGCGGGGCTCGAACTCACGGACCGTGAGATCGTGACCTGAGCCGAAGTCGGCCGCTTAACCGACTGAGCCACCCAGGCCCCCCTCAAGTTTCTCTTTATAAAAGGAAGGTATTATCAAACACATGAGTTGGTTGTAAGTATGTGCAATGTATGCACAACCCTAAGAGCCATTCTTGGGTTGTAGTAGGTGGCAGGAAAATGTTAGCTTCTTTTCCCACTGTTGGTAACTATCATTTAGATCGAAAACTCTGTGTGTGAGCATTTTTACCTAGTTCATCATATATCATAGTACCTGACATTATGCCTGACGTATAATAGGTGCCAAATTAGTACTCAGTAAAGGAATAAACACCAAGCGCTGTGCTAATCATTGTGAGGGCATATTAAAAATGTAGTTGTCACAGCCAATTATTTTACAACATACTAAGAGACAAACACACGAATACCTAAATAATGGAATGATATATCTGCTACAAAGTACTATGTAGTCTGAAAGGAACTCTAGTACAATTAATGAGAAGTTAATTTGGGTCATCACGGGATGGATGAGTCAGATTTTACTATCATGTGCCATACTATCCCAAAAGGAGGACTGATTTGAACAAAGCAACAAACTTTAGAAAACCCAGCTGAGAGGACAGTTCGGAGCTGGCAATCTGTGAGTGCAAAGCATTTAACAGAATCCAAAATGCACCCTGAATCATCAGCCACTACGTGGTGCTGTGTTCCCTGGGGGTAGAATATATGGGTGCCAGAGCTAAGGCACTATTGGCAGGGTTTACCATCACTCCTGTAGACTTGCTTAGGGGATTAATGCTTTCCATCCTCCGACTCTGAACTCTGCATTCTAAGTCTTGGGTCCTAGAAGAGAAATGCTTCCATCAGGGACATGGCAAAACCCCATAAACTAAGGTACAGCTGCTATCGCTTCAGGCTTCTTTTGCCAAGAGACCAGCAGGGCAGGGAAGAAGTTTTCATCCTGGCAGATGTAATTTACCCTGATCATTGGGAGCAGACAGCCTTTCTAGCACACACCGGGGATGGGAAAAATACATTAGGCAATTAGTTGGTCCACTGAAGACATCTCTTGGTACTTGTTGCCCGACTTTGATCGTAAAGAGACAAATGCAGCGGTCTGATAAGATTATAGCACCCAGGAGATCAGTCCTCTAGAGAATGAAGGTCTGAGTTACTGGATCAGGTGAGCCACCTAGCCACCAGGGTGAGGTGAATCCAGATGGGCAACAGAGGAAATATGCATATGAGTTGTATCCCCAAGATCAACTGCAGTGATGAAGGCTTGTAGTTCCGTGCACTAAACTTCTTTTACGTTTCCCCAGACGACCCGTTCTCAGATAAAGTGAACATATTATGTAATACAAGTGGAATCAAGGGGCACAAACAATGGGCTGTTGTCAATGTCATGGTGTACCACCAGGTCTCTCCCACGGGACCAAGACACTCATTCTTCCAGCTCCCCAAAGTGTTGGCTGCTGGTGGCTCATAGCTTAATCCCTTCCAAAAATTACCCATGGCCAAAGAGAGCTGCCTCAATCAAGGTTAATCCTTCCCCACAGACAGCCCATATCCATTGCCTCAATTAAAGGCAACTATTGGGGCGCCTGGGTGGCTCAGTCGGTTAAGCGTCCGACTTCAGCTCAGGTCACGATCTCGCGGTCCGTGAGTTCGAGTCCTGCGTCAGGCTCTGGGCTGATGGCTCGGAGCCTGGAGCCTGCTTCCGATTCTGTGTCTCCCTCTGTCTCTGCCCCTCCCCCGTTCATGCTCTGTCTCTCTCTGTCTCAAAAATAAATAAAAAACATTAAAAAAAAATAAAGGCAACTATGAAGTTTGGATGGACTCCAAAGCTCTCCATGGAATCAGCTGAAGATTTGCTTCAGACTGCATCACAACCCAACTTTTCTTTTCCCTCTGCCCATTCACCCTTCCTTCAGTCCCTCACAGGTATGTTTCCCATGAGCACCACTCAATAAAACTTACTACGCACAATCTCCACCTCGAAATCTGTTCAGGGAAGCTAACTTCAGAAACATGTTGCCAGATTCCATTGAGAAACTCTCTAAACCTGGTGCCTGCATATAAACATCTATAAATCTTTCCATAAGTTCTTGTTCTTATGCTGATGTTTAGAATATCATCAGTCATTTACATATGCCAAGCACTTCTTGATATATCATTAAAATAGATCATTCACACACCATGAATATAATGTTTTGGGTTCATACTTGTGTGTAAAAGTTAATAAATGATAAAGTAAACTTCTTGCAAAAAATTTATTTGCTCATGTCAACCACAAGGTGTATATTAGAAACTATGACTGTTTCAAATACTAGTAAACAATATTAAACAACCCCAAGATATTTCATGTACCTCTGTAAAAATTCAAAGATAACTGGGCACAATATAGTCCATCATGAATTACTTTGTGCTCTAAGACTCCACCTTTCTGTAGTTGATGGATTTATTCTTTCTTTCTAGGATGTTTCAACGAACTCACCTGATCAAATCATGATGGTTATGAGTATCTTACAGTTTTATGTCCTTTATACTTTAAAGGTCAATGCTCATCTTTCTACATTCCTTAATGGAATGACTTATATTTTATCCAACACAAAACATAATCATCCCAGACATTTGACTTTCTCTCATTTTCCATATCCCATCAATCATCGATTATCTCAATCTGCCTATTTAATGTGTCTCAAATCTTTTTATCTTTCTCCGTTTCTATTGCCATAACATGAATTCAGATCTTTATTCTTTGAGCACTTTTCTACTAACATCAGTCTTCTCTGTGAGCTTTACAAACAGCCAGTGACAGCATCCCTGAACATCCTCCTTACATCTGCCACTCACACCCATTATTTTACTTTTTTGATTCTGCAGTGGTATCAGAATAGTATTTCTAAATTACAAATCTCAATGGTTAACTCTCCTACTTAAGTCTCTATTGTATTGGGGCGCCTGGGTGGCTCAGTCAGTTCAGCGTCTGACTTTGGCTCAAGTCATGATTTCACAGCCTATGGGTTGGAGCCTCTCGTCAGGCTCTGTGCTGACAGCTCAGAGCCCGGAGCCTGCTTCAGATTCTGTGTCTCTCTCTCTCTCCGCCCTTCCCCTACTTGCACTGTGTCTGTCTTTCTCTCTCAAAATAAGTAAACATTAAAACATATTTTTTTAAGTCTTTATTTTATTTATGTTGGCATAAATTTTTTATCATGGAATAAATGATCTGGCCTCTCTCTACCTCATAACCTCTTCTTCTATCTGTCTTCTATGTACTCTTACTGTTTAAGTTAACCTTAATACTTAGAACTTTTCTAAGTGGTCTGTGCTCCTTTGTACTCCCACATATTTCTCTTCCTGTTTATCACATCCTATACTCCTGGAAATTTTTTATGCACCCATTTTGACTCAATCCAAGTATCATTTCCTAAGTGTACTCTTCCCTAAGTCACATTTTCTCTGTAAACCTGCAATAGTTGGTTTTCTCTGTTGCCATGTTGCCCTATACTCTGTACTAATTGCAATGATTTCCAACCATATATTTATTTATCTTCCTCTTTATTGAACTCAAACACAGGGGTCTTATCTTGAATAATTTGTATCTCAGAGTCCAGCATAGTTTCAGCATATTGGTGATACCCGAAAGCTATGACTTGAATTGAAATGAAGTCAACAGGATTATTATTATTAACAATAGCCCAATAGCCATAGGGGCAATTTCTCTTTTCTAAACTTCATAATTAAAAAATGAGTTTCGTCCTTAGCATGCCCCTTTTGAGGCCCCTTGAAGCAGACAAGGAGACAGTCATAGATGAGAGTCCCAAGTTTTGCTCCCTAGGCTGACATTTTTATTATTTATTGTTTTTATTCAACAGGTTGGTCCTGTTTGAACTCTCTGAAGCAGAGGTGGAGCTCTGAACACTGTAGAAATCAATAGTCATCCAGACTCTACAATGTTAGAGAAGAGGTTAACTCTACTGCTAAGCAATTGTTGTTTATTCGTGTGTCTGTTTGTTGTCTCCCATGAAACCTCAATATCTACTCTCATTATTCCTTCAGTCTCTTGGGAGAAGGTTCATTATGGAGATCCATGTTTCAATTAGGAAAATATTTGGAGTTTTTTTCCCTATACACTAACCTCAAGTTAATGGCCTAAATATTGTTAAATTGGTTGAATACAATAATTCACATAAAAGATAAAGTTAATATAATATTTCAGAGAAATACATAATGTATGATTGGAATAAAGCTTCATCTTTGAATATTGAAGTACACTAATACAAAGGTTTTTCAAATTATGTGTTCTTTTTTATACTGCAATGAAAACTAGTTCCTCTTTTATATTCATCACTTTTCACATAAGCACAAGTGGATCATATAGATGCAAAGCAAAGATTAGAACTATTTAGAAATAAAAAGAACCAGAATGAATAAGGATGTTTCACAGCAACCAGAGTCTTTAAAGAATCTTCAGGGGCGCCTGGGTCGCTGAGTCGGTTAAGTGTCTGGCTTCGGCTCAGGTCATGATCTTGCCCGTTTGTGGGTTTGGGCCCCGCGTCAAGCTCTGTGCTGACAGCTCAGAGCCTGGAGCCTGCTTCCGATTCTGTGTCTCCCTCTCTCTCTGCCCCTTCCCTGCTCATGCTCTGTCTCTCTCTGTCTCAAAAGTAAATAAAACATTTTAAAAAATGGCTAGTGCAAATCGAAATGTGCTATAGTGCAAAATAAAAAAAAAGGAATCTTCAAATTAGACAACAATGGAAGCACACACACACACACACACACACACACAAGAAGAAATTAGCTTTCCATCTTTTAAGTGGGAAGAATTGGTTTGACAGGAAATTAAGATACAGTATTCTTCCATTTTAATGTGTTTATCAAATATTCCCTACATCTTTTATGCATAAAACTTTTCTCTTCTGAAAGATTAAAAGATCATAGAAGTTGACCATGGAATGGTGGTTACCAGAGTCTGGGGGTAGGGAGTGGGAGAAATGGGGAGATGTTGGTCAAGGGATGCAACGTTTTAATTATGCAAGGTGAGTAAATTCTGGAGATCTAATTACAACAATGTAACTATAGTTAATGATATTGTACTTCATACTTGAAATTTGCTGACAGGGTACATTTTAAGTCTTAAGTGTTCTCACTATCCAAAAAAAATAAAGAAAGAGAGAGGACTAAGGAGAAAGAAAGAAAGGAAGAAAGAAAGAAAAAAAGAAAGAAAGGAAAAAGAAAAAAGAAAGTAAGTAAAAAAGAAAGAGAAAGAAAGAAAAGAAAAAAGAAAAGAAAAAGACAGAAAAAAGTAAGAAAGAGAGAGAGGGAAAGAAAGAAAGAAAGAAAGAAAGAAAGAAAGAAAGAAAGAAAATAGTAACTATGTGAGACAATGGTTATGTTAATTTGCTTGTTGTGGTTATTATTTCACAGGATATATGCATGTCAAATCATCCAGTTGTGCAGCTTAAATATATACAATTTTTAATTGTCAATTACGTCTCAGTAAATCTGGGGAGAAAAAGAAAGGTAAACAAAGCAAAGTAAACCTGTTACTAATCTTGGAAAAGCAATTCAAGTCACGTGACCAAAAGTAGGCATGCCTCTAGATTTTATCTTTTGCTGTATTTTCTTCCCCAATCACTCTTCTCCTTTGCTGAGAAACTTTGTAGATTTGCCAATACTATCCATGTTAATCTTCCTCAGACCCAACCTCCATCTGAGCATTAGCATCAAACACTAACTCTCTGCCTGACATCTGCTCTTTTAATCCCACCATCAATGTTCAATATAATCTATTTTAAAGAAAATGGTAATAATCAGGCTCAACAAATCTGAGCTAGTGTTAAATAACTTTGAAATTAATTTAATTTTCATATTCAAAATGCCTGGAAGTGACAGACTTTCTTTCACCAAACTTGCATCAGACTCTTCTGAGCCCTCTTCTCAGCTGGACATAAACCTTGGCTTATAAGAACTGCAAACTCTCAGCACAAATGATTTCATTGACCCCCAAACACTAAAGACTTGAACAAACACTAGCATGATTTCCAGCAGCTCAAGGCTGTGTGTCCCCGGAATGACCCAGATCCTGCCTGGGAAAACTCAAGGCTGCCAAAAGCACATACTGTTTGTTCCAACCCAAACTGCAAAGTATACCCTGAGCAAAACCGGCCTTACAGTTCTCAAAAATCAGCCTCCTCCCAGCCTTGTAATTTTCCACTCCCTTGACTGCCCAAAAACCCACTCTTCAGTCCTCTCTGATTGCTCATTTTCCCCTTAAAACTCCCAGTCATCTCACCCTGGATTGAAGTTGAGCTCAATTTATACTGAAGTTTCTCTCCCCTACTGCAGTAGCCTGAATAAAATCTGTCTTGTCGTCTTTAACAAATGTGTGGTTCAGTTTCTCCTTGACAGGGTAGTTGCCCCGGAGCTAACTGACAAGGCAGTAGGTCAGGGATCCACTTTCCTTCTATTTTGTGCCTCCACTATGCATGGCTTCCAGTCCCCAAACCCTTCAAAGTACAAGATGTCTGCTATAATTACAGCTATCATGGGTGCATCCAGACCAACTGGAAGGAGGAGAGCAAGGAAGAAAAAGCAAGCCCATTAAAGACAATTCTTGGCAGCTGCTTGTACTACCTCTGCTGATATAGTCACGCTTAGTTACCGAGAGGATGGAGATGTGTAGACTGTTCTAGACAAACTTGGGGTGTGCAAAAGCTAGGGATAGATTGTTATTGAAAAAAAGAAGAGAACCAATAATGGGACACAGCTAGCATGTTCCACCACCCACTTCCAAAACCACTTCTCTGTAAACATTTCTGTTAATGATACCTTTTAGTGGTCAGAGTCAAAAATTGGTACCTCCTTCCTCTTTAGCCTAGAGATAAAACTGAAGCCACGTTTTCACTCTAATGCAATAAGGTATTTAATTACATGATCTCTAAGATCCCTTTCAGATATCCCTTGGAATATGGTATCATTTGTCAAGAACTATCAAATCCTTTCAATGGTGTATCTTCTATTGAACATAGGATTGAAAATGAAGTCCTGCAGACCAGTAAGGATCTCCCAATATTTATTTACTGAAATTCAGTTGAACGAGTCCTAAACCAGAATTATTAAGGCTATGATTATTGCCTGCCAATCAGGGAGGTAGGGGATGAAATTGGCGTAATAACACCAAACCTTAGAAAAATGCCAGAGTGTGAGTGTGGGTTTAGTATGTGGAGATGAGTTCACTCAGAGCAGACAGTTCAGCACCTGGAAATAGATTTTCTAAAACTGGACCATTCTCTTAATGTTGAAACAGATGTTACTGTCAGAAAGTGTTACTTCTCGTTTTTCACTCCTATGTGGAAGTTGAGAAACTTAACAGAAGTCTGGGGGGGCGGGGAGGGAAAGAAAATACACACATATATACACATAGTTACAAACAGAGAGGGAGACAAACCATAAAAGACTTTTAAATACAGAGAACAAATTGAGGGTGGAAGGGAGTGAGGGCGGGGAGAAAATGGGTGATGGGCACTTGCTGGAATGAGCACTGGGTATTTTATGTAAGTAATGAATCACGGGAATCTATTCCCAAAGTCAAGAGCACACTGCATACACTATATGTTAGCTAACTTGACAATAAATTATTTAAAAAAAAGAATATATTACTTCTAATATAATAATATAATTTTGATTTAATGACTTCATTATATTTTATTTTGTTAATGTTTTCTTTTTTTTCTTTTTGTTAATGGTTATTTTTGACAGAGAGGAAGAGTACAAGCGGGGGAGGGGCAGGGAGAGAGAGAGAAGGGGGGAGACAAAGAATCTGAAGCAGGCTCCAGGCTCCAAGCTGTCCGCACAGAGCTCAATGCGGGGCTCAAACCCATGAACCGTGAGATCATTATCTAAGCCAAAGTTGGACGCTTAACTGACTGAACCACCCAGACAGCCTGATTATGTTTTATTTTGAATTAGTGCCTGAATATTTATAAATGATGATTTTTTTCCTTTTTAAAAAACATGATATACTTTGGGTATAAAAGGAAATGGATTACTTCTTTCTCTATATGTCAGAAAAAATTTATATAATATGAGAATGATCTGTTTATTGCTGTTTATTGTTTTTTGCTGTAGAATTTACTCTGAAAGTCTCAGAATCCAGATTTCTATTGCAATATTTAAAAGTAAATTTTTTGAGACAGAGAGCAAGGGAGAGGGGCAAGGAAGAGAGAGAGAGAGGGACAGAGGGAGAGAGAGAGAGAGAGAGAGAGAGAGAGAGAGAATCTTAAGCAGGCTCCACATTCAGTGAGGACCCTGATGCCGGGCTTGATTCCAAAACCCTGGGACCATAACCTGAGCTGAAATCAAAAGTTGGAGGCTCAATCAACTGAACCATTGTCTATGGCAATATTTTTAAAGCAATATTTTAATGTCCTACTTTATAACTTGATAACATTTTTAAATTTTTTTAAATGTTTATTTTAGGGGCGCCTGGGTGGCTCAGTTGGTTAAGCGTCCGACTTCAGCTCAGGTCACTATCTCACTGTCCATGAGTTCGAGCCCCGCGTCAGGCTCTGTGCTGACAGCTCAGAGCCTGGACCCTGTTTCAGATTCTGTGTCTCCCTCTCTCTCTGACCCTCCCCCATTCATGCTCTGTCTCTTTCTGTCTCAAAAATAAATAAACGTTAAAAAATAAATAAATAAATAAATAAATAAATAAATAAATGTTTATTTTATTTTTGAGAGAGAGAAAGACAGTGCACAAGCAGGGGAGGAGCAGAGAGAGAGGGAGACACAGAATCTGAAGCAGGCTCCAGGCTCTGAGCTGTCAGCACAGAGCCAGACATGGGGCTTGAACCATGAACCGTGAGGTCATGACCTGAGCTGAAGTCAGACGCTTAACTGACTGAGCCACACAGGCACCCAAACTTGATAACATTTTGAATCACCTCTTGAGTCTATTTTGATTTAAGAGCCTAGAGAATCATCCATTTATGAAGGTTTTTAAGTATAATATTATATTTTCAATAACCTACAATTTTACTTCATTTCTCATGTGTAATATTGTATGTCTATCACTTTTTATTTTTCCCTTCTCAGTATTGCCAAATTTTGTATGTAGTTTATAGTACCAGAGAATCATATTTTAGATATATCTAGTTCAACTTCACTTGTCTTAATAATAAATTTATTATTTATATTTTTACCTGTATGAATTACTTTTGTCTCACTTTAAGTTCATTTGTAATGTCCTTTTTTATGACCTCTTGAACTAAATTTTTAATTCATTTACTTTAACATTTTTATTTAATAATAAGAAAGTCAAGCTATGCTTTTGCCTCAGAGTACAACATTGACTATATGCGTAAGTTATGTCCCATTATTATAAAGTTATTGTTATTTTTCTACCTAGTTTCTAATTTCACTTGATTTCCTTTTTGACCCAAGAGTTAAGCCAGAAAAAATAGAAATTTTCTAACAAAACCTTCCTAAATAAAGCTATTTTTTCCTCATCCTAGATTTCCTCCCCTCATTCCTTAGATACGTCTTCTCAAATGTTATTGAGATTGCCTGTTGTTTGTTTTTTTTTTCCATAAGTTTCTTGGGGCAAGTATCTTAAAAGTTTTATCACTGTTTTTCATAGAATTAAATCTATATATTTTATGATTTGAAATGGATTTTGTCTAAGATTTTACAGGTTACACTTCAAAGATTTTAGTGTAAATCATAGAGCTAAGGCAAAATTTGGTAATGTCTAAAGATTTTACTATAATAGACATTCTAGTAAGCCCATCAATTGTTGAAAAGGACTTGAACCTGGATACAATTTGTAGAAGAAAAGTTTATGAGATACATTTTTAGTGTGACAGATGTCTTAAAATCTGCTCTTTTAAACCACAGGTGATTGTAATTCTTTCTGCTCCTAATAGAATCATAAATTTCTCTCAGTGTGTCAGCCCATCTTATTTAAAAAAATATATATCTGGAAATTGTGCTGTGAATGTAAGAGGTGAGGTCCGTAGAGCATGGTATACAGGGAGATATCAAAACACAGAAATAATTAAAATGCTTAGCTCAGAAAATAAACACAGACCCTTGCAGTGTGGGAGAGCAGAGAAGAGAGGTGAGGGAAGTCAGCTGAAAAGGAAAGAGAGGAGGGACAAGCAATATAAATAGAGAAAGAGATATGTGGTCTAGAATTCACAGACACAGGAAAACAGAACTGGAGGTCACCCTAGGAACTTGTACTTTTTGTTTTTTGTTTTTTGTTTTTTGTTTTTGGTCTATGGACACTGGCTCTGTTTATTTAACACTAAGTATATTTTTAATTACTTTAAAAATCAGATAAACATTAATTCAGCTAGCAAGCAATGAGTAGCACCTATCAGGTAGGTATCAAGAGGTTTCTTTTTTTTTAATCATCAATTTATTCCACATTCACTGTCATAGTTGTTGCCCTGCCCTCATACAGCTCACAGTCTAAAGAAGATAAAAGTAAATACTCAAACTGATTGTGATAAGTACTATTAAGTAACATACTTGGGTTTTTAGAGACAGAGGACAGGTGAAATAATTTAGTTAATTACATAACGCTTCTCTAAAGGGATGACTTTTTTTTTTTAATTTACCTCCAAGTTAGTTAGCATATAGTGCAACCACGATTTCAGGAATAGATTCCTTAGTGCCCCTTACCCATTTATCCCATCCCCTCCTCCCACAATCCTTCCAGTAACCCTCAGTTTGTTCTCCATATTTATGAGTCTCTTCTGTTTTGTCCCCCTCCCTCTTTTGATATGATTTCTGTTTCCCTTCCCTTATGTTCATCTGTTTTGTCTCTTAAAGTCCTCATATGAGTGAAGTCATATGATATTTGTCTTTCTCTGACTGACTAATTTCACTTAGCATAATACCCTCCAGTTCCATCCACATAGTTGCAAATGGCAAGATTTCTTTTTTTTTTTTTTTTTTTTTTTTGGATCACTGAGCAATACTCCATTGTATATGTACATATATATACCACATCTTCTTTGTCTATTCATCCATCAATGGCCATTTGGGCTCTTTCCATACTTTGGCTATTGTTGATAGTGCTGCTGTAAACACTGGGGTGCATGTGTCCCTTCAAAACAGCACAGCTGTATCCCTTGGATAAATACCTAGTAGTGCTGTTGCTGGGTCAGAGGATAGTTCTACTTTTAATTTTTTGATGAGTCTCCATACGGTTTTCCAGAGTGACTGCACCAGTTTGATTCCCACCAGCAGTGCAAAAGAGATCCTCTTTCTCCGCATGCATTTCTAAGACTTCATGCATCTCTTGGCAAGAGCATTGGCTTTCTAATCAAACTTAGCACAGGGAATTCACATAGATTTTAAACAAATGTCATGGATTCTCGCTGACACGACAATCATTTTTAAGGTTCTGCATTGTCAATATCTTGCCTGGCTTGACATGGGTCCACATCAATAAAAGTTTGGGGGGGAATGAAGGAGACAAACAAGTTCATGCCAATACGTACTATACTTCTCACAGCCATGTAAAGTTGAGATTGCCCCCTCACTAACAACTCCACAACTGACCCGTGCTTCCAACTCCTGATTACCACCTCCCATCAATGGGCCAAGATAAGCTAAGAATGGGAATTTAAGATTGTTCTGTATACTTCATTCCTGCATACCTTGGGTAAAACTTTCCTTTCCATGTGCTGAATGTAGATAGCCTGCTTTTGTTTTTCAGTATCCAGTCTCATCAACAACATATTTTGTAAGAAATCTGCCAAGTTCCTGACTCATGAGGGTCAACCTTCCATATTCTACCATGTTGATAAAGTTTGTTTCCCTTTTGAATATTTCTTTAGTCATTAGAGAGAAAGACTTTGAATGCACAGTCTAAATCACTGTTTGAAAAAGAAAGTTATTTTTTTCTAAGAAGGGATGAAATCTAGCCAGACTTGCTCTTGGTCACTCACACATGATCCTTCTCACATTCCTCTTTTTCTTTCCAATACACCATCATGTGACTCATTCAAGGCTTGCAGCCTCATTTTCAGAGTTTGTCAGTAGACCCCTCACCTGGTTTTCTGAGCACTAGGCTCTCATTCTTGAATCTTGTCACAAACATACGCTCATTCAATGCTTTTTAAATTTTGTCTCCTGTTCAAACACCATTGATACCTTCCATGAGATCACAGCCTTGGCACTTGGTAACTCTTGTGCCTTAGTTGCAAATGGAAATAACAATGCCAAGGAGACCTAAAACCTAAGGGTTAATCTAGGTAACAGTGCAGTGTTTACATGGAATTATAATCCCAGATGAAAGAGCTCTGTGGAAATCCAGTCACTAGGCTATGGTCCCAAGACTAGGGTAAAAAAGCAGTGCATTGATTGAGGCAGAAGCTATAATAAATTGTGTCTAGCTATAATAAAATCTGACTCCATTTTTTTAATGTTTGACTACTAACATCTTTAAAGCCTCACAGCTTCCTCTTCTTTTTGTGCACACATCTGGGTAATCTAAGAAAGCCCTGGTGCTCCGTCCTTTGACATTTGTGAAAGTTTCAAACTATGAAAGCTCTCTCCAGTATGGAAACTTTCAGTCCAACCCCTGAACCACCAAAAAACCCCAAGCAGTCTCCCTTCCTTTCTGTTGAAAACCATCTTCGGCCGATTTTTGAAGGGCTGTCCGCTCTCTCCACAGAGCCTCACCATGTAATTACTTACATAAGTCTCTTTATACTTTTTTTGGCGTGGATGTGATATATCAGCCTTGACATTTGGACCTTTTTTGGGGTGGGGGGTCCATCCTGTTCCCATAGCATAGCCACAGCATTAATTTTAAAAAGGTAATATTCTTGGCCACAGCAGAGAGTAAAGCAGCAATGGCAATGCTCGCAGAGGCGATGCTCACACATTGATTCATGCCTTCATTTAGTTAATCATATACTGAACACCAACAGTGCAGGCAAGCAAGCATCATTACATAGGAGGTTTAGAAGTACTAGTAGGTCTGTACAGAGCTAGGGAAGGCTCTGGAATTAGACTAGCTGGTCTTGTTTCCTAAATCTATCATTTTTTTTCCTGGCAATAATAAATGTTTCATAAATATAACTTAGTCATATTGGGCGTGCTATCAGCTATTTTCTTTTTTAATTCTTACTAGACCTCGATGAGGAAAGAATCATTTTTCCCATTTTTGCAGACAGATTCAAAGAACTCAGGAAGAAACCCAGCTTCCACAGGACAAGGGTTCCCTTGGTGATAGTGGGACAGCAGTAAACACAAGCACAAGACTGCAAGGATGTGGAAGGAGCTAAGAGCCTGCTTAGACAGCTGAATAAAAGGCTTATGTATTGGATGGATGCATGTCCGTGTCTTCCTCTTTCCCTGAAAGGGAAAATTCAAAGCCGAAGCACAGAATGCATTAGAATATAAAATTCTAATAGCTGTACTTTTCCTCGATCTCATCTTTCATCAGTCCAGAGAGCCGTCTCTACTTAAATAATGGAAATAGCACTTACCTATGCTGGTTAATGAGGGTGTTGGTTTATAGCTTTCATTTCTTACAAATATAAACGCTGCTTTTCTTATATCCCTGTATCTGAGGTTTGACCCTTAGAATTTTCTGAATTCTTTATACACAAACACTTTGGACCAATTTTCATACAAGATGCTTTTTGCATTCACACCTGCCTTAGCACCAGTGTCCTCCCCCCAGCCCCAGTCCGAGTCTTAAAACACCCTTTCTTCAAAACTTTCAGTTTGTGGAAAATGTCATTTGAGACTTATTATTAAAGGTGGATTTTAGCTATCCATGCCACACATCAGGAAAAACTAAATTTTTTCTCTAATTGAAATTGCTCTAAGATGTCTAATTAAAATAGTTACCACCTTGACCACTCTTAAAGAATCATCTGTGTTAGTGTATAAAGAAGTAAGCTGATTTCATTTTCTTTAGTGCAAATGTGAGCTCCTTAGCAAGTGTCTGCAGAGCTTTGTCCTTTATAGTTTCCAGTTTTCATATGTATTATTCGGTGATGCTTAAGAATCACTTTGTGTGTGTGTGTGTGTGTGTGTGTGTGTGTGTGTGTCTGTCTCTGCAATGTGCCTTTTTGGGCCACTGCTCAATGGCTCCTCCTATTGAAGCCCATGTCATTCCACACATCCTTGTTCCCTCGCATGAGACACCCCTCATTTTCCCTCAAGGACTTCATCACCTGTCTCCCACCCTTTCTTTCTGGCCTCTCAGTGTCCCTCATGGGGATTTCAAGCTTTAAGCTGATGTCCCTTCTGACTTCCCAACAATCCCACTAGTTCACATCTGTGCAGAGGCACATCTTCACCAGAAGTTTCCTACATCTAAGCTTTCATAAACTAAAGTTTTGTTCTCGGGCCAACTCCCAAGGCTTACTGTTCAGTTATCAATACACTAATTTATTTATTTATCCAACAAAAATGACTTCCTCCCATGTCCTACTGGCCCTGGATACAGTTGATGGCACTGAACCTACCATTCCTATTCGTTATTTCTTCTATTCCTGCCCCATCCCTAAGCTGCAAAATTTCCCAAGACAATTTAATTATGCAATGTAACACTAAAAACATCTATTTGGTGAAAATTACTTATGCCTCTCTCGTTTTGATTTCGTAGAGTCCAAGACCAAGATCCTTAAGGGAAAAATCTAAAAAAAAAAAAAAAAGCACCCTTTATTAGCATACAAGAATACTTGAGAATGTTAACATTTTGGTGACATTTTTAGAGAGACGTTAAAAAAATATTTTATGGTATTTTATAAATATGTTCCAAAAGCCCACATGCAACATGTAAATTAACTGTGGACATAATTATGGTAACATAATTTCCAGCATCAAGGGAGAAGGAAGGTGTAATTTATTACCTACCGTATAATAGGAAAAATGGAAATTTGATCACAATAAGTTCATCTAGTTGGGGGTCCTGAATCCTAACTATACATTAAAATTACCTAAAGAACATTTTTAAAATGTCAATGCCTGGACAACAGATCAATTAAAACAAGATGTCTATAATGGGGCTTAGTCATCAGTATTTGTTTTAATTTGCCCAGGCGATAATAAGATAATAAGACTTATCCAGGTTTGTGAAATACTAATCTACTTACAAAGTTAAGTGTTACGTAACTCTGACGGTAGATCTTTCTGAAAACCACTGGAAGTCACAGGAGTGTTAAGGGTTCACATTTTTACTTGCCATTTCCTGAGATTTAATTTTACCCAGATGGCTTCCTAATTAGTTTGTTTTACTTTAGGTTGGTTGAAAAATCTCACTCATTCAAAATGAACCCAAAATGTACTGTGCATTTTAATCACTGTGGTGATTTTAGCTTAAACATAGCTTTTTATAATACAGCTTGGAGAACATACAGAACTTCTTGTTAATGTAGAATAACTTCGTGGAAATTAAAGTATTGGTTACCAAGTGCAGCTATTCATGCAAAATTGTGTTTTTTATTGGTTATTAGCGAATGTATTCAGAGATGGCTGTAACTATTTTGCTTTCAAAGAAACATTTTCACTTGAGCATGTTGCTTTTTTTACATTCATTTTAAGTTAAAATTTACTTATTGCAGAGGGCTTGGAATGGGTGATATGCTTTGCAGATTAAAAGTTAATTAGTGATTTGATCCATATGTACAATCCCATCTGCTTACAAACAAGAAGGATGAAGAGCTTGGGAGTGACTGTTGCAAAGGAGGTTCTCTCGTTACAGTGAGATGATCCATTTTGTGAAACATAATAGGGGTATGGTTCTGGAAGAGTCACCACTAGATCACGTGACACCATAGCCATTGCCAATTGCCACCTCCACCCTTCCACCAACTAAGGAACAAAATGGGAGTAACACGGGAGCATGGCGCAGAGTGATGTAACAGACTGCATTAAATACACACAGTACCATTGCATGGCCTTGGAACCATATAGCAGAGTTTCTCAGCAATCATTGACAGCAGCAGCAAATGCATGCCCTTTAAAGCTGGTAATTTAATAGAAGTGGTGAAACTGGGGGTGTGCCTGTTGTTCTTAAAGGTCAAATGAGTTGGAAAATAAATGCTGAGCCTTTTATACAGTAAAATAGATTTTTATGGTGGAAGCAAAGAAACGAGAACTGCATAAAATATACAGAATCAGACAAGTGGAGTTCTAGCAGACCTTGAAACTCCCTGGCTGCCCTGTGTGCAGCAATCACTGACAAGTGATTAAGATGTGGAGAAATGATTTTTCATAAAATAAGGAAAAAATACATCTTGAGGTTTTGGGGAGGGTTGCAAGTGTCTAACACACCTGGACTGTAAAAGACCAAGAAATCAACCTCAAGCACTGCACAAATCAAGGAACTCAGTTGAATATGCTCTTTAGACACGTGAAAAATTGACGAGAAAGGGAGTTGTATAGTACCCAATGTCGTAGCATTCGTGAATTGCAGAACTGGAACTAACACCCAAGTCAACTAACTCCTAGCCTAGGCATCCTCAGGATGTCTTTCAAATTTTGGATCCACGAATCCATCATTCATTTAATCTTGCTACTGTAGCATGCAAATCTGACTAATGGAAAAAACGTCAAAATCTTAGTTTAAAAACGAAACATCTTGAGATTTTAACTTACCTGAAATATGTGCAAAAATTCAGGCGCCAACAGAGCAAGAGTCACCCAACTTATCCACTGAAGTAGTTGCACGAATGGGGTTGGAACAGATAATACAAAATTTGCCTTCTGTCTTCTTATTCTCTGGTCTGTGCCAAAGTATCCAGTTCAAATTCATCTGATGTTTTCTAATAATTTGCTAGAATGTAATATTTCTCTCATAGAAACCGTTCAATACTCATATTTGTTTACTGTGATTTATTTGACAGTGGAGGATTTTTATCCACTTAAAAACCAAATGCTCATCTGGACAATGGAAAAATAACACATAACTGGGTTCAAGATAGTAGCTATAGAGAAAGTAGTCTATGTTACATAAATTACCACCAGTCAAAGAATGTTATTGTTATAATGATGAATAATCGTATGCAGCTCTGGAGGAAATTATAAGTGGCCATGGTAACTTTAGAATTGAAAAAATATGTATCTTCATACTATTACATTAAAATACAAAGTATCTACTTGAGTGACTTAGGTTGTCTTTTCTTAAAACTGTATCTATCATCCTCTAACACTGGACTTAAGAGAAACCTCAGAAATCATGTATTTCCAAAGTTTTCTTACTTCTAAGTGATTAGAAAAATACTTTCTTTCTATTAAAGGTAAAAGTCCAGGGGCGCCTGGGTGGCTCAGTCGGTTAAGCGTCCGACTTCAGCTCAGGTCACGATCTCTCAGTCTGTGAGTTCGAGCCCCGCGTCGGGCTCTGGGCTGATGGCTCAGAGCCTGGAGCCTGCTTCCAATTCTGTGTCCCCTTCGCTACTCACGCTCTGTCTCTCTCTGTTCTCTCTCTGCCTCTCAAAAATGAATAAACATTTAAAAATGTTTAATTAAAAAAAAAGTCCACTACATAAACTGCTTTGAATTACTTTGGTTGAGACAGCTTTTCAGTAGTTCCCTCTTTGTCCACACTCAATAATATCTCAGTCAATTCTAAAACTCTCTTAATCCTCCTCAAGGTTAAGAGTGAAAAACACTGACCCAGCCCACTCTCTTGCTTTATAGGTGAGGACACTCATGCCCAATGTTCTCAAAGATGGTGAATTAGTGTTAGAACAGAAAGAGAATACCAGTGTGCAGTAAAAGATTAACTTTGCCCAAAGGGAGATGTGATCTTTGCCTGTGACTCCTGGGAGGTAATCTCTAAGCCCTTGGAACATCACCTGCCCAACAAGAGTGATTTTGTTTGCCTGGGAGCTTTGGACATATACATTGCCAATGTTAATAATATGATTTATGGTGAGGACCCCAAGGACAGTTAACAGCTCAACCTCCAAAGGGGCTGGAGACTAAGGTCAACTATGCAAGTGGTCACTCATATGTACATGACCAAGGTCCAGAAATAACTCTGGGCACCAAAGCTGGAATGACCTTCTTGTGTTGGCAATACTCCATGTGTATTTTCCTACGTTGTCACTGGAGAAATAGGTGCTGTCTCCCCAACTTCATATGGATTGAGAGCTCACACCTGATAACTCTGGATGCTGCTTTGTGTTCCTTTCCTTTGGTTGGTTTTAGCCCATATCTTTTTTGTGTCAGAAACTATAACTCATGAGTATAATGGCCTTTCTGAGTTTTGTGGATCCTTCTTGCAAAATCTTGAACCTGAGAGTGGTCTCAGGAACTCTTGAACATTGTAGGCTATTACTATCTTGACTTGCTTGGTCCATTACTCTTTTTATTATACACTGCCACCCAATCCATTTTCAATTTAGCCCAATGGAGGACAGCCATTATTACAGCAAGGCTCTATGTGCTGTCCTCTTCATTAGTGGCAAGGGGTAGAGTAGTGGTAAACTTGTGAATAAGATCTAAAATGTATTCTGCATGTCTTATTTAAAAATATTATATAGATCAGGGATCATAAATATAAACTAAGAATTAAACTTTCAGGTTTTTCTAATAAGTCTTACATAAATAACTAAAAATAAACTTGGTTTATTTTTTTAAATGCGTATTTATTTGGGGAGAGAGAGAGAAAGAGAAAGCAGGGGAGGGGCAGTGAGAGAGCGAGAGAGAGAATCCAAGCAGGTTCCAGGCTGTCAGTGCAGCATGTAGGGCCCTGGGTGGGGCTTGATCTCACAAACTGTGAGATCATGATCTGAGCTGATATCAAGAGTCAGGCGCTTACCCAAATGAGCCACCCAGTGCCTAAATAACTAAGGATCTTTAAAACACATTTCATTTTACTAAATATTTTCACATATTTATTTCATTTATTTACTCCAGAGCTCAGTGTGGTAGCAAATTATTATTACAGGCATTGTAACATAAGACCTATAATTTCAAATGCTGTTCCTACCAGCAGGAAAGCCTCCTACCCTTCTATTTCCCCCATTAGCAGCCTAGCTATCCCCTCCCACCCATACCCCCACCTACCACCTACCCCCATCCTCAATGGTTCCTCAGCAACCTAATAGGCTTTGCCCCCTGCCAATCCATCAAATTATTCAAACGAGCCAATCACATCCTCCCATAAAAACATGGGGCATCCCATCCTTGCGTTACTGCAAAGCCCGTTTCCCGTAGTCTCTTCTGGTTCAGGCTTCAGTGGGCCCCTCCCACGGGCTATGAATATATGTGACTAATAAACTGTTGCCAATCTCATCAGTCCAGTGTCAGCATCATATATTTGAATTCCTTATACTATTTACGGCACAAGATTCCTCCACCAGCGGGGTGAGTAGGAAGCAGTCAGAATACCATTATACCGATCAATGAAACCCATCTTTGATGGCATGCTTATGTAAAACAAGACTTTCTAATCTACACAGTGCTTTAATTGTAAACATTTCTCCACCTCCTGAGTCCAGATTGATGTTTCACCTGTATAGCATCCCAGGTGGAATGATTATGGAAGCTCCATGCTAAAAAGAATAAATAAGGAGAAACTGTTCCAGGACCACTCCAAGGTTGAAGATTCACATTAGAACCATAGCTTCAGTTTCCTCCTTTCTTCCAGGCCAGAAGATTGCAGGAACTTCCTTGGCAACCGTGATAGCAACAGGCTCAGAAAATAGATTAATTTTATTCAGTGCCAGTGTTTTATGGAGCCGGGTCGGAAACAGTTCCTTGTCGGTCATTCAGCTTGTTTCCATCTCATGGCCACAGTTTGTACCCAAGAGCATCTCCTTGTAGCTACAACGGTGCTCAAGAGGAGGACAATGAGTAGACAAGCCCATGTGCCTGGTGTAGCCTCAAGACAGGCAGAGGGCTGATATCTGTTAAGATTTATAGGACACTAATTTCTAAGATTTCATTACAGTGTACTGTGAACCCAATGTATCTGTTTGGGGAAGTACTTACACAGTCTCTTTCCAAGTGATGAAGATACTTCGTGAGCACTGGGCAGCTTCCTTTTAAAAGTAAGGAGAAAAAGACAAAATCCAGGGCTCTTCTGAGAATTGCACGGTGCTAAAAATAGACTGGAGTTTTCCATTAAGGCAGCTCAGAGATCATATTTACTTCTGTCTCTTAATAACTTTGCATCCTTGGGCAAGTTATTTTACTCTCTTAATTTCATCTTCTGAAAATTGAGAACAAGTATCTTGGAAACAAATTTAACAAGTTTAATATATATAATATCTTTATTATGCTTAGATTTTATTTCAAAATCTACACATTTGTTAGCATGGAGTTTTAATTTCTAAGAAATAATATCTAAATAATCTAAAACCTTAGATTATTTTAATATATAAATATATATGATATTATATATAAAGTTATATATATATATATATAACTTTAGATTATTATTAATTATTTTTATATAGATCCAGTTTGACACATAGGTACAAGATCACAGAAAACGAGCCACATGTGGTCCTAAAAAGATTTAGGTAATTTGCCTAGAATAACTTGAGGAAACAATGTAATAGCAAAATAACCATACCTGCCTAGAAGCAAAAGTGTTACAACTTTAAAGGTTGAATGCTTTGGGGGGCCTGGGTGGCTCATTCGGTTAAGCCTCCGACCTCTGCTCAGGTCAGGATCTCACAGTCCATGAGTTCGAGCCCCACGTCAGGCTCTGTGCTGTCAGTTCAGAGCCTGGAGCCCACTTCAGACTCTGCGTCTCCCTCTCTCTCTGACACCCCCGCCCCCGTTCATGCTTTGTCTCTCCCCATCTCAAAAATAAATAAACATCAAAAAAGAAATTTTTTAAAGGTTGAATGCTTTGCTTTTAAAATTTTGCCAATATCATCTCTTAATTTGGCTTAGAATAATTTACCTATTCAGACATTCCCAGGAAATCAGGTATGGATTTGCATCACGTATGATAAAAGAATAATCTGACCTCATATATGGTAAAATAATATGAGTCTGGTCCGACAATCATCTGCAGAGTTTGGGGAAACCTGAAGAAAGACTAAGCATTAAGCACAGGAGGATCATGGAGAGTAGGCAGGATTTTGAAACGTTCTTTTCCCAGCACACAACCTGTTTGGTGAATAAGACTGTTTAATAGAAAGTAAGAGGCCTTCTAGAGAAAGGAAATTTTATGCCAAATTTCTGCTATACTGCATTGTGAAGAGCGACTTGAGAAGTATGAGACAGATTTTAATTTTCCTTTTTTTGCCCCAGTCAGTAGAGGCCAAAAACCAAATTCAGATCATTTATAGATTGTTTTTCCTCAAATTTCTGACTAAACATGCCTATTTCTCATTTAATATTGACATGCAAATCTCAAAGCTGATACAATTATTATTTTTCTGCCAATTCCATAAAAAATACATCTAGAAAAAAATGAAACCCTTATTATGCAAACATACTCTAAGAGGAAAGAGTAAATTAAGTTTTTGTGACAGAAAAATCAGACTAATTTTTTACTTTGTTTTACACGTAATTCCATTGTGGCCTCTGCATACAGAAATGTGTAGAATCACCACATTTACTGTTGGTTTAGGCACATTATAAACTGAATGAAATCCAAGGTACTAATCACTTTATTTTTTCCACTTTAAAGTGTACATATGACTCCTAAAATCCAAAAGTTTTACTACAAGGTGTTTTCTTTCTCTAAATTTTCAAAACACAGAGAAGTTAAGCTCATCTGCCTTTGAGTTGTTTTCACAAAACCATTGAAAACGTTGTTTTTGAAAATTGCTTGATGTTTGAGGGATATTTCTGAAGCTTTTTCATAAAGCTGTATGATTATTTCTGGTCCAAGCATCTGTTTACTAAACACTGTTTTACCAAATATTTACATGTATTACTAAATACATGTAAATACATTTTTTTATTTTAAAAAATGATAAAATTAGAGTAAGCGAATGATCAAACTTCCAACAACACAATGCTTTATGTCAGCGCAAAAGAGCCTTCCCACCTTCAGGAGTAACCCGAGTCTCTCTCCACAGAGGCAGCATGCCAAAAACTTTCTTGTTTTTAGTTTCTTGTTTTCTAGTCTATCAGAAAATGTGCATGTATTTGTACATGTGTCCATGTATGTGAACTATTTATCTGCAAAAATCAAAGCATACTCTGCTCATAGATTTCTTTTAACTTATTTTTACACATATTAACAAACCGGTTGCCAGAAAGGGTACAACAATGAACACTTCTATAAGCAGCATGCAGGGGTGTGCATTTCCTCCCTCATTTTCAGCACTGCTTATATTGAAATATTTTTACACTTGTCAGTTGTTAAGTAAAATATTTAAAAAGTCCTAATTATGTAATTATGAGAGTTGGAATCATCCTGTTGGTTTGTAAGCCATTTATATTTATTTTAACTTATTTTTTACGTTGGGTTTGTGACATTTTGTTTATAGGTTGTATGTTCTCTACATATTAAAATAATACAATGTTTGCCTGCCATGTAAATTACATTCTGCAAGTGTTGTGTGGCTTTTATATAAGGTTTGTTAAATGCTCAATATTCTTAAGTTGTATATTTTGATTTCTACAAATATATCCATCTTTTTTTAACATCTTCTACATTTTGTGTCTTAGTAATCCACATGCTGACAATTATACAATGTGCAGTTTGTCTACAGCAAGAAACCTTCTCTGAGGTCTGACTGACATGACTGACCTATAATTGAATTTTTTAGCTCCTATATACTTAATAGGTAACCAAAGCTAAATTACTCTCTTTCCCCTATTTTCATCCAGAGTTGTCTTTCCCATTCTGCATCACCTTACTATGCCAAGCCAGAAATAATAGGAATAATCCTAAAATACTCTATTTTCCTTATCACCATGTTCAACCTGCCTACACACACACACACACACACACACACACACACACACCTCACATACGCACACACACACACTTATACTTCACACACACACACACACACACACCTCACATACACACACACACACACACACACACACACACACATACACAGATCACACACACATTTACAAGGCTGATGGTCACCCAGTACACACCAACGTAGCTCAAATGATTGCTGAAATACTGAATCCTTTTCTACTGATCGGTTAATGTCCACATTCTTCAGTCTCCCAGACCTCATACCACATTAGCTATCTGAGCCTCTCCTCTGGATCCACTAGTATCTTATCCACATCAGGAGCTAATGTAATAACATGCTAGCAAGGGGCCACTATCGCCACGTTCCATTGCATCCATTCCTGTCGGACATTACCCACGCCATACCAGCAGTTATGAGCTTTGATTGTCACTGCTGTATAATTCATATCTACACCCATGTGAAAGACCACCTCAGCCAATGGAATGTGAAAAGATGTGGTACTCTTCACATCTAAGCAGAAGCTTCAAAGGGAATCATGAGATTCTGCCAGTGTTCATGCTTCTGTCCTTTCTTGCTTCTGCAGAGGAGAGGTGAGGGATGAGATATATGGAGAAAAGCACAGCTGAAATGGATCTGAGACCAAAGGAAGGCTGTTATTTAGTACATATGTGGAGGATGACAATAGGAACCCTCTATGTGTCCTGGCTATGGGACCTAGAATGAGAAGGTGCATGGAATAGAACTTCAATCTGAAGACAAACCATACTTAATTTATTGTGGCAGCAAAGCTAGAGACACATCTAACAATGTGAATATAATTGTAATGCTTTCCCTATTTACATATATATGCATAAAAATGTACATGTTTCTACATATACATGTATCTGATTCTTTTCTAAAATGATTAACACAATGCCTAAAAAAATAGGCCTATAATAAATATTTGTCAAATTGATGTATCCTGGTTGTTACTGTCTTATTTCAGATCTTCATCCTCTTCTTTATGGATACTGTGATACACCTTTTGATAGTGGGTCTATCACCACTTTTACCCCCTCCGATACATTCCCTATGCTCCTGTCAGAATCATCATACTAAAACATAAGTATCTATAGTTACAGTTACCTTACTCTGTCCTAGCTGCAGGAAACACCTAACTCTTCACTTGAGTGATTATTACAATTTCAGGGCACCATCATAGGCCAAGATTTGACATTCCTCTGCTCCTTTATGCCTGTTGTATCCTTTTCCTGGGATGCTCTTGATCTCACATAAATATATCCACGTCGAGGGTATGAGCCATGTGAAACACATTGTAAATTCTCAATAGATATATGTTGCATTAATAAAAAAAAAGCTAATTCTCATCTTCCTTAAAGATCCACATGCAGTGTATTTTGTCTGTGAAGGTGTTGCCGGTGGACCCACTGTTCTCCAAAGATAGCCACTGTGCTGGTGCCTACCTGCCTAGGCAGGATCCTCCTCAGTTCCTACCGTCAGTCTCCAAACATACCCCCAATACAGCTTTCCCTTTAGAAGAGGAGGTAGGTCCATTTGGGCTGTGCGTGTCTTCATATCCTCCTATCTTACCAGACATCGTAAGCTTGTATCTTCACTATGCATTCTACTGCTGGCTCACCTGTGTGTCAGCAACTGTGTGCTTCTCTTATCCAGAAAAACAACTCTTCCTTAAATCTGCGTCTTTCTCTAAATACTATATTCTCCCTTCCCTTCTTAACTCAAACTTCTCAGAATAACACAATCTGTTATCTGTCTTCACTTCCACATTTCCTAGTCTCTTCTGCTTCCTTCAAAATGTGACTCATGTTTCCAGAAGGCTGCTGAAATTGATTGAAACATGATCACCAATGAAACACTAAATGGCTGTTTGTCAGCTTTTATCTAACCGAACCCATTGGTGCAACTGAAACGGATGAGATCGTTAAATTCTCTGCGACCTGGGCTTCCCTGATCTTATAGACACTCCTCATTTTCACCCACAGCCTTCTCACTCACAAACCTTTTTCTTTCTCCTCCGAGAATCCTCCTTCCTCCCATTCTTTAGGTATTGGTGATTCCCCCAGGGCTGACCCCATTCCCACTGCTCTTTCTCTATACATACCTTCCCTAGGTGATTCCATCCACCTTTATGATTTCGTGATTGCAAATTCCATAGCTGCTAATATATTCCACTGCCTGCTGAAAGTCTCCACCGAACGCCAAACTTGGAACCTACCCAAACTGAAATTGTCCATCTTCAACTGGCTACTCTTCATTCAGCTACCATCTCCCTCAGTGGTGCCATCATCCACCCAGCATTAACTCTTCATATTCGATAACTTCCACCATCTAACTGGTGAACAAAATTGCCTCCTCAATATTTTTCAACCCAGTTGAACTTGGTTTCAACTTGGCTGGAACTTGGTTTAATCTCCTCCAATGACTATGCTTCTGCAGGAGAAACCTTCCCTCCTATATACTAGCCACCAATGTGGCTTTTCTAAAACAAAACGTGATGACATCACTTCCTCTCTTGAGAACTTTCAATAGTTCCTCATTTTTAAGGTTGGATTTTATGGTCTATAAAGCAATCTATCTCCCCTGCATGAGCCAGCTTCATCTAGCTTCATTCACTAATCCCTCTTTTACGCATAACTTTCTAAAAAACAAAAATGCTTGTAATTCTTTCCACATTCCTTGTATTTCTATGCCTCTGCCTTTGCTTAGGTGGTACTTCAGGGTTTGAAAGTTCTTCTCCTTTCTCTTCCTTCAGGTGTCACTGAGAAAACTTTCCTTGACTTTTTCCCATACAAGGATAAGTTCCCCTTCTCTTTTCTCCCATAAGACCAGTATCTACTATTAATATATTTAATACATTACTCTATTTTTTAATGTTTGTGTCTATCTTTCCCTATAGACTATTTTAGTTACTTGATATTATAAACTGAGTCTTATCTGTCTTTGTATTGCAATATATGCTATATGGTGTAAATTCCAAAATGAAAATTAAAGAATCAAATAATGAATTAAAAAGTCAATGAATAAATTAATTAATTAATGAGTGACTGGAATTCACCATAATTATATCATATTTCAATTTCTGATGTATAGACTGTCTTGCTTTCCATCTTTTAAGTTCCTAAATGGCTGGGATCACGACTTTTACCATAGCACCAAAATCAGTGACTCAGAGCAATAAATACTTAAATGTTTATTTAAAGACTGGATTACTAAATGTTGGGAAAATTAAATGTTAAATGAAGAACTGACAACTAAGAGCGTTCACAGCCAAAACAAGCCTTCAAACAGTGAATTATACATTTTAGGTAATTCTTAGGGCTGTTTTATTTTCTTTATAAATTCCTTTACAATTTTCTTCTTCTTACTTAGTGAGCTTAAAGAATACAGATATTATGTCTATTGTGGGTTACTTATTTAGCATATGTAAGCCAAGAAAATAGCATTCAGTAGCCTATTAAAATGTAGTGAACATTGTGTCTATGTTTCTTAAACAAATAATTAGAATGTAAGGTAAAGCTGACACCACGCTGGTTTATTTTGTGAAAAGTTTAAAATTTATCAGCATTTGAAGGCAAAACCCTTTATTGCAGTTAAGATTGAGTTTCAAGCGAAGAGATTTACATATTTCTGAACCATTAAAGAAAATTAGTTTCTATTTCAGACAGTTTAAGAAAAGGTAGGGTAAATAGCATAACCCAAGAGGTTCATTTAGAAGACTTGTTCGGGCCATGAAGTAAATATAGATCAAAGACCTTACTACTTAAGAAGGGAGTCATGGAGTCAAATGCAGGCAGACGGGGGATATTCTGCTGTTGAAAAGGCACTAGATAAAGATGAAAACATGCATTTAAAAATTCAGTCTAGGATCTGGAGAAAGTGTCCCCACTGGCCCTTTGAAGATAGGCCCAGTTGAAGAAAGGCATTTCATGAAAGAAATATGGCAAAGGAGACCCTGGCATGATTCTCCACAGTTAATAAGTTCTGATGTAAGTTGAAACAACATTAGTTAGTAGAGTAAGCAGTAGAGCCCATAAAAACATAGAGAAAATCAATGCGGTGTGTTCCTCAAACAAGGTCTTTGCTAGAATGAAAAACATACTTTATCATTCTCCATTTTCTGAGGCATCTGTTAAAGAAGATGATTCACTGTTAGAGTTAATATTTATAAGATACTCGGGTAAATATATAGCTATGACTTTACAATTTCCAACAGTTAGTGAAGTTAAATTCCCACCCTATTACAGAAAGTCATGGAAAATTAAATTATTTTGCTGCAGTAGAAAAATCCCAAGGCCATAACTGTCCCAAGTAGAGAGGGTTATTTCCTCAAGACAACCTGAGTTAACCAAGTCTTCTCAAAAAGAACTCTTAGTCAAGAAGAGCCAAGGTGGTATGTCAGATAAACAATTCTGTGTCAAATCTGAAAGATAATTCATAAGATTGTTCTGCTTGTTAAAAGCTTAGAGATCTGTGAAGATTGTTTCCATGTCTATCTTAGTCACCATTTAACCTCACCTCTTAGAGCACCGGGAACACAGGGAGAATTCAATAGACATCAGTTGGTTGAATAAATAAGTAGATATATAAATGACTGTATCAAAATAAAAATGAAAAAAAATGCACATGAAGACTCGTTGTTGGGAGATGGGGAAACAGAAAAAAAGTCAGTGCTAAAAGAGTCCTGAGGTCATGAAGAGATGTTCTGTCCTACAACTTTCTTTTTCAGATCAAGGACAATATAGGTTGCTGGGTTGGTCATTCCCATTTGGAGAGCTATACAGCAAAAAATGAAAATAGTTCCAACCAGTGAAGAATTTCTGAATAAAATAATAGAATACAAACAACAAAAGATCTACTTTAATCATGTTTTTCTTAACATTTTAGATTTAGCATTTGTATTTAGTAACGGTTTTCAAAATGATCCATCATTAGGCATTGTATCTTGCCAAGCCTATATTTCCCTGTCAGTGTATTTAATTAATGACCTTACAATCAATTTATAAAATATGTAGATATTTGAGGCAGTTCTCAAGTTTGCAGTAAGATATTTAAATGGATGGTGCTGTGAATGTAAACACTAAAAATACTTCCAATAATCCTTCCTTCCTGTAACTGGGTATTTTATCAAGATGTTTTTAGAATAAATTTTATTTCCCTTTACAAAGAACAAGTAAACAAAAGAAACACTGTAATGGAATGGAACGCTGGATCACATCCCCGTGAACCATCGCTGATTATAGTCATAGCTGCCCTTGACAGATCCATTCAAGCTCAGATTTACCTTGTTTTATCATCATCCCAAAAGTATCCAAGGTGTGTTTCTTTGATTTTGGCCCAAGAACTTCTCCAACCTTGGAATAATCCACTTAGCTCTAGTTTAACCATGACCTAGAACATAGGGAAGTTAATACCCCTGCAGTCAAGCCTCAACCAAAGAAGGTAGTAGATATATCTTCCAGTCTCCCATCCATCTGGAAGACATTCTGAATACTTTTCAGGTGGCTGCAGTGAAATAGAGCACCTGTGGCTCACAGTGGTGTCTTTATATCAGCTTTTTCTTGCTCTGCCCTCAGTCAGGCTCCTAGTTTCACTTCCCCAAAGCACTGATCGCAAGTATTTTTCTCAGGGTCTGCTTTCAGGAGAACCCAAACTAAAACACATAAAAACAAAAAATACATATAATTATGGTTAAAATGCCTAAAGATAACAAACCCTAACCTTTTGGCTTCTTTTTAAAGCCATATAATAACTATGGAGCACCTGGGTGGCTCAGTTGGTTAAGCGACTGACTTCAGCTCAGGTCAGGATCTCACGGTTTGTGAGTTCGAGCCCCGCGTCGGGTTCTGTGCTGACAGCTCAAAGCCTGGAGCCTGCTTCAGATTCTGTGTCTCCCTCTCTCTCTGCTCCTTCCCCACTTGTCCTCTGTCTCTCTCTTTCTCTCAAAATAAATAAATATAAAAAAAGAATGTTTTAAAAAAACTATAATAACTAAAATACTGTATTTGAGAACAACTCAAACATTACCAAATTATATCTTCTTCCCCATTTCTACCAACCCCATATCCAACTACTCTGCCTCCATAGCAGTAAGTCCTATTAAAGTTTGATATGGATTCTTTCTGTCATATTTTTATTCACATTGATACTTATTTGTGTGCATTTATAGTATCTCTTTCTCGGTTAATATTAACAGCATGTACAACTACATCTTTTTCTGTATATCTTTGACTACTTTTCATAAGATACGGAGAATTATATTTTTTTCATTTTCTAAATAGTATGTAATTGATTTTTTATTTATCTCTTTGACCTGTGACATGTCTTCAGTAACTGAGAATAAATAAATAAATCTTTTATGGAGGACACGTAGTTTTAAATATTAGATATATGAAGTGAATGTAATGCAAAACCACTGCAATTTAAGTTACAATGGAAGTTACTGCAACTTGAAATTTCAGTGAAATAAACAACATGCTTCAAGTGTTCAAGATACATATTAATCAGCAATTGCTCTGTAATAAATTTCTCCAAAATAGTGACTGGTAACAAGAATCATCTTAAGCACCTGGGGATTGGCCGATCTAGGCTGAGGTTGATGGAGAGCTTTCCTTCTCACTGTTCATTTGCAGGTAGTTGGAGGATCTCTGCTTCAGATTCTGGTAACCAGGAGGACTCTGCTCCATATGTCTCTCACCCTTCTCCAGGAAATATCAGCGTGAATGCTTGTTCTATTAGATATGCTGCCTGGGTAGAAAACTGGCAACAAAATTACCTCGTACAGAAAGAAATGTTGATTGATCTCAATTACTACTGTAACTTAATCTCCATCAATCATCAGTGTCGTACTGTATTATGATTGTCCCTAATACCAGAGAATAATCATATTGTCCCTTTTCGACAAATTTTAATCATTGAGGTATTAAATTCATGACAAGTCTTAGAAATGATTTTGGAAAAAAATTATTTAAAAAACCATACATACTTAGGGCGCCTGGATGGCTCAGTCAGTTAAGCGGCTTACTTCATCTCAGGTCATGATCTCGCAGTCCATGAGTTCGAGCCCCACGTCGGGCTCTGTGCTGACAGCTCAGAGCCTGGAGCCTGCTTCGGATTCTGTGTCTCCCTCTCTCTCTGCCCCTCCCTCACTCACACTGTCTCTCCCTCTCGCTCTCAAAAATAATAAATGTTAAAAAATTTATAAATAAATAAATACATACATAAATAAATAAAAATAAAAAATCATACATACAACCAATAAACAGTAAGGAGAAATGTTTCTTAAGACTGGTATCTAAAAATCCATGCCTGTGCTTTTCTGAAATATATAAAAGTTTTGTGGGATGGAGTTTTCTTACCTACCACCCTTAGGTACTTACACAAAACAGTCTGGCATAATCAAGGACCTGATACTTCCTCATGAAGATGAGGTCTTCAAGTCTTTCTTTTTTGGTTATTTTTTTTCCTACAAAATGTAGATCATAACTCAAGCCACGTCACATTCTTATTCCAATGGAAAAGCAGCTTTTACTGATCGTTTCCACGTAAGCTAACCCATTGTGTAAGGAGTTTATTGTTTCTTTCTTCTCTTTCTGTTAAATTCATTTTAAAGCAGCTTCAACTGTTACAGCCTAAGGACGGTATTCAGTGATTTTGAGCTGAGTGCCATATTGACTGCCATGTCTTGCTTGTGTTATAGTATTTTCTATTCAGTGGTTGTATCTGGTCCTGAGGCTTCCATCAAAGCATCATAGTTCAAAATGGGAAAAGTCACGTATAGTCAATAACACTGTAATAACATTGTATGGTGACAAATAGTAACACTTAGCAAGGCGAGCAGAGCACGACGTATAGAATTGTTCAGTCACTATGTTGTACACTTGAACCTAATGTAACATCGTATGTCAACCATACTTCAATAAAAAGAATACAAAGAAAGGGGGAAATGGTACCTAGGTGCAAGGCAAATCTGACACTAACTGCTCTGTGTTCAACCAAACTTCACAAATTAAACTTACAGTCCTCCACAAAATTGCCCTAATTTCAGACACAACACACAAGCTTGAGGGTTCCCAGACTAGTCCTACTTCTGGCCAACTGGCTACAAATTTGGGTGTTCCCATCGTCACTGTTTTGCTGATTTGTTAGAATGACTCACAGGACTCATAAAATGCTACCCAGTTGGCCCTTGAATAATGTGAGCATTAGGGGCACTGACCCCTCACACAGTACAAAATCCACATTTAACTTTTGTCAAAAGTTAACTACTAACAGTCTACGGTTGACTGAAGCCTCATCAATAACATAAACAGTCACTTAACACACAGGTTGTGTGTTATATGCGTTATATACTGTATCCTTACAATAAAGTAAGCTAGAGAAAAGAAACTTTTAAGAAAACTTAAGGACGAGAAAATACATTTACAGTATTGTAAAATATTGTAGTGTATTTTTTAAATCCACATTTAAGCGGGCCCTGCACAATTCAAACATGTGTTGTCCAAACGTCGACTATATTTACAATCACGGTTTGACTACAGAAGGAAGGATACAAATCAGGACCCGCCAAAAGGAGAGGTGCAAAGGGCAAGGTCTGGGAAAGTCCCAATGAAAACTTCTCTGTCTACTCACTGTGGAGTCACGTCACCTGCCCAGCACGTTGAAGTCTATTACCAGCCAGGAACCTCACCCAAGCCTAGCTGTCTGGTGTTTCTTTGGGGGGAAGGGGGGAAAGTGGGGGTGCATTCATTATGTAGGCATCATTGACCGAATCACTGGCCATGAGATTGAACTGTCTCTAGCCCTTTCCCCTCTCTGGAGTTTGGCTGACATCACGGGGCTCAAAACTCCTCATAAAAAAAAAAAAGTTCAAAGATCCAAACCTCTAATCATTTAGATTTTCTGGCAGAACCAGGCCCCATCCTGGATCATCTTGTTAGCACAAAATCAGATGTGGTCTGAGGGGTCCACCATGAATAACAAAGACACTCCTTTCAAACAAGAAATTCCAAGGTTTAGGGTACCCCTCCCAGGAACTATAGATAAAGATCAGGCAAATTCTTTTGTTATACAATACCTGGACATAAGACTGAGTGTCTAAAATACATGTCTGTTACTTAATCTCTAAAACCACCCTCCCATAAAAGGAAGTAGTAGGAATTAAGAGGCTGTTATGTTCTCTATACAGCCAGAGAAGCACTATGTAAATATATGTATTAATAATTCTCGCATCTGAGCAACACAGTGATATAACAGAAGTGGAAATATATAATAATGAAAGAGAAACCAAACTTTAAGACTCAGCAATAAGAGTTAGAGTACTGAGATCTGAAATCCAGGTCTAGCCTACCCAATGTGTCCTTTTGACAAATCACTGAAACCCTCTGAACCAACTCAATTTTCTCCTCTCTAAAACGGGAATAAAATATTTTACGGGATTGTTGCAAAGAATATACTTAGTGAATAAAAGTGAAATTCAGATAAAAAGTCTTTATCCAATGGAATTTACTGAAGGGGAATGTGCCTGTGTGGTACAAAAATTTTATTACCCTAGTTGTAAAGATTCAGGTCCCCAGTCACACTCACATGACTTTTCTTCCTCCCCCACTCCCACATCATCTAATCTAACAGTTCTGGTTATGAACATGAGTTTAGAGACAAATAGAGGAAATTAGACCTTAACCAGTGATGTACTTTGTAAACTGATGATTACTGGACCAGTGGCACATAGGATTGGTATCATTTTTTTTTTAATGTTCATTTATTTTTGAGAGAGAGAGACAGAGCACGAGCAGGAAAGGGCAGAGAGGAAGGGAGACACAGAATTTGAAGCAGGCTCCAGGCTCTGAGCTGTCAGCACAGAGCCCGATGCGGGGCTCAAACCCACGGACTGTGAGATCATGACCTGAGCCAAAGTCGGACGCTTAACCGACTGAGCCACCCGGGTGTCCCAGATTGGTATCGATTTTTAGCAACATCGGTTCACTAAATTTGGTTTCTTTCTGCCATGTGACCAGGGACTTTGGACATTCTGTCCTGGAAATCCTTCAAGAGTAACAAATGACATAAAACAACTTTCCATCGTGTTGATGGCAATGAGGACATACCTACTGTGAAATTCCATGCACAGTTGATGTGTGTTCCTCTACAGCGATCACAACCTTTAAGCAGCCTGCCCTAAACAGTATCACAAGTTCCTGCAGGCTATTGACTTGAAGATTTTAGTTTAGTTTTCTTTTCAGACTCTTTCAGCTTCCCATTGTTAAGTGATCTAAGACAGTTAATATGTTCCTGCACGGGTCTAGATTTCTTTAGCTAAGGAAATCAAGCTCCCTTATTTTCCTTATACGCGAAATAAAAAAAAAAATACAGGTCTTGTTCTGTATGCCGCAAGTTCTGGACACATGCTAATTTTGCCTTTATACATAAGTGCTTCTGCTGCTTTCTAGTCTTCTAACTGGACCCATTGAATTAGCAGCCAGCAACTGTATTCTAGAAGCCTAAGTCCATACAAGAAGTCTCCCTGCAGGGGTGAGATGAAAAAAAAAATGTTTAAGAGAAGCAGCATTTCTTACCATTGTAGGAGGATGTATCTTCCTGTAGAAGAGACTTTATGAAGAAAGGGGACAGTGTGCTTATGTGATCACACTATGAAGAACTCTCAGATATTGATTACTACATTCCAGGCACTTCATCTACATTATGTACTCGATACGTTTTGTGTGCATTATTTCATTTAATATTCACATGGCTCCGTAAGATTAGCATTATTACTGTTCAGGCTGAGAGTACTTAAGTGGGTTGCTGAAGGTGGTAATGCCAGGAAGTGGTAAAATCGGTTTATATGATGTTCATGCCACCGTTCTTAAAAATTACAGTTACTGCCTGTCTGAGGAAAGCAACTTCACACAAAATCACAATATAAACAAAGCCTAACACATGCCCTCAAACAACAAACTAAGATAAAATCCGGAAATTTACAGGTATGTTTATTCTATCTTGATATAGAGAAAGACTGTTCAGTAGCCAGTCAGAACTGTTCCAATTCGGATAAGGCTGCCATGAGTTGGTAAGCTCCCTGCTGTTGATAGAGTTCAAGAAGGTGGGAAATGAGCGTTTTGTAGGGCATATCCAAGGAGAAGAAAACACCCTGTGGTCCTGGAAAAGATCCACTCAATATCCAGATGCCATTTATTAACCATCAAATGTCTGAGGCCTTTGTATCCAGCCCCAATCCTTCAGTTCTACCATTCTCTCAGCTTCCTATTTTCTATTTGTGCAATTATTTTCAAATTTTCATTGTCTTTTGAGCATTCCAGGGAGCCATAAGTGGACCAGTTTAGTCCCCAAAAGAGAATTTGGGGAAGCAACATCTCCAAGAACTTCTGGCAGAACAGTGATGTGGACAGTTCATTCCTAGCCTCTTAAATGGTTGGTCCATAAGCTAGCAGCACAGTATAAACCAGATCCTTCCTCTAGTGCCCTCAGTGAATCATCACTATATAAAATTACAAATATTTACATGAATCTCTTTGGCATCTCATTTCTCCTATGTGTTTCCAGGAGTTAAATGAAACACTCAATTGCTGAGATTACAAAAATTATCTGGAGTAACTCTCCCTAGTAATACTACCAGGATTATTTTACAACTTATACACAGACATAGAAACCTCCAGAAGCCTAGAATAAAGAAAGCAACACCAATACAAAATTATTTATATTCAGAAAAGGTGATTAACTTTTATTCAGAAGAGACAACATATAACGTAAAGGCATATTGTTGCTTCAGTGTAGACATTTGCCTTAGAATTTCACCATTAACTAGACCTAGAGTAACATAAAAATCAGACTCAACCACTTTCAAAAGATGAAATCCAAGTGACTTCACATCTCCGTCAGTTATAGTTAGGCAATGCCTGAGATCACAAGCACACATGTCAAGAGCTCCCTTCCCACATCCTTTCAAGCCATTCCAATACCCTTGACAACTGTGCTGCAAAGGTTCTATTCAAGCAAGTTCTGAGCATTCAGAAGGCTTCTCTTCTTCGTTCTTGATCTATTTCTCATAATTTCCTCTTCAGACCTGTCCCTTAACTTTCTTTTCTTTTCAGTACCCTCCTACCCCTCACCCATGAGAATTATGTAGAGAGCTAACACTAGTCAACATTCCTTGTTAAAACCAAATCAGAATTGGAGGCTCGTGGATTTTAGAGACGTCTCATGGTATATATACTGTATATGACATTACGGTCCTATGGGTGCCTCAGGCAATAAACCTCAGATATATTAATATTTCTGCAGAATAACATATGTATATTCACACGAAGAGTGATAAAGGCCATAAATATCTTCACATATGTTTATATCAAGATTTCTACCAAATGAGTCACAAAATGCCTTTGGCTTTCAGATACATGTGGATATCCAAGTAAAAGGTACAGGATGATGGACCAGTAATAATTCTACAATTTGTCATATACTACTGTATGCTATACTTTCATCTGCTTTGCTCTATCATAATACCCTGAGTAGTTGTTCTCAGTATGCCAGTTCTATGTGCCATGGGGCTCAGAGAGTGAAGTTTCTTACCTAAGAACACTCAGATAGTAGGCGACACCAGGGCTAATTCCCAAACTTCACTTTTATACAGTTAACCACTTAAACTTACACTTACACATGTCCTCTCCAGCTTTGACTCTCAGTTTCCTCTTTATGATCATCCAAGTGATTGTGCAGGGTCATAACATAATGAAAAGTACAAGAAGGATATGCACAAGTACAGCAGCAGGTAATTATTTCTGAAGGATGACGCTGTCTGATCGGGGGTGGAGGGCAAACAGGAAGCTCCTAAGTCTTGTGGGGGGGGGTAGTTTTATCCCTTGATCTGGAGGTAATAGGAGTGATTCCTTCCCCCCCTGTAAAAAAAGTAATTCTAATAAATCAGAGGAACACAATGCACATGTTGTGTCGCAAGTTGGTACATATAAAGGTAAAGACAAAACTGTAGGCATTTTATAGGCTGACTATACACAGAACTTGGCAATCACATGGTCCCAGGTGTCAAGTCCCAGGACATTTCCTTGAGCACGCCATTCAGTTTAGATTTATACTGCACCATCTTCGTACCAATCACAAGCAAGGCAAAGTTAGTAATCAAAAAGTACAATGGAAATGATATGCTGACAAGGAATAGATGAGGTTTAAAAATCATATACAGATTAAAATTGGGCAAGGCACTTTCTTTCTGCGTATATACTTAAATTTAATCTGTTAGCAAATATTTTGTCTAAGAACACTTTTCACCAAGAACCAACATCGTTTATTTGTGATAAAGATTCTTGACAAGGAGAGAACTAAAGAATGCAGGAAGTCAGAGACAAAAAGAGTATCTTAGATTCATTATCACAGAGACAGAAAATGGCAAGAACTAAGAAAAACACGGAGGCATGATGGACTGGCTGCAGAGTCCTTCTTTGCCTCTGGACAATCTGACTTTATTTTAAAAGGGCGGCCCTCATGTAGTTATTACAAGCATATCCAAGGCTCAGTCCACTCCCCGGTCCATGGTGTGAGGCCGATGCAGGTTGATTTCTTATCTCACTCACCATCTGGTATGGAGCATGATGCTGGGAAGTCCAGGCTGGTACATGCTGGGCTAGGTCTGGCAGGGACGACAAAAATATAGTAAAGTTCTTACCGGTATGTATCTCTCAGTATTCAAGGGACTCAGTGTCTTGAATAGAGGATCTGCCTTTGACGGCCTCACTGAATGGTATTTGAGAGAAAATTGTAAGAAGGGAAAGGTAGAGTTTAGAGTCAAATTGTTGCCCTTACATAACATGTTTAACTCCCTGAACACATCCAATTTCCCATTGACATGAACAACTGTTTGTAAAAATTCAGGATAATGTTTTTCCTTTGTAAGCCAGAAAAAATCATCAATATGCCAGTGGATATATCCATGGATTTTAGTTCCACATTGCCCTCAATATAACCCATGCTCTGTCATTTAGTAGCAGTGTGAATGCAGGAGATTATTTAGTATCTCACTTTTCCTCATCTGTAAAATCTGGATACCTGCAATCTACTTCATCAAGCTCTTGGTAACACACTGCTTAGCCCTTACCAAGAACAATATATGACAACTGGTCCAGTTAACCATAATAGTAATCAATTCAGTGATAATTATTTGTTGATTATTATTATATTATTATTAATGCTGAAATTAAATAGTGATAGCCGAAGACCACCAAAGGAAAGGCTCACTTACCATTACATACAAAGGAAAAGTTTATCAAACACAGAATAAAAAGACTCATTAGCCAGAGGAAGTCAGCTGATGTCCCTAACTCAAACAACAGGAGTTGAGGTGAGGGAGGGCCTTCAGCCAGCAACTTAATCAAAGGTACCAACAACTGGGGCTTCCCAGAGCAGCTGATACAGGTACTAAACTGTGAAGGCACATGTGGTGGCTGCTTCATAATGAGACCTCGAAGGTCAGTAGACAAGTGGGCACTTCATCAGTTGACTGCAAGGACTACAACAAATGACTCATATGGAACTTCTCTGACATAGCCTCCGTGCTCCTCAAAGAGGCATTTCCTAGCTCTAAGTTCTTCATACTTCCCAAAAGCAACTGGGTCCTAAGTTAGCCAAGTATAACTTGAGTGGGTCTAAATGTTGTCCTTCTCTCTCCATCAGGATGTAAACATAACATGAGAGAACTCATCTCAAATCTCAGTATTACACTATACTTGCAAATTGTGAAACAAGATCTGAGATTTGAAAATGCAAATTATGGAGGGTCGCCCGGTTGACTCAGTTGGTTAAGCATCCAACTTCAGCTCAGGTCATGATCTCACGGTTCATGGGTTTGAGCCCTACATCTGGCTCTCTGCTGTCAGAGGAGATCCCGCTTCAGATCCTGTCTTCCTCCCTCTCTACCCCTCCCCTGCTCGCACATGTGTGCACATTCTCTCTGTCTTTCAAAAATAAATAACAATAATAATAATAACAAAAGAAAATAGAAATTGTGGAAAATCACCAGGTACATGAAAAGACTCAAGAAAACAAGATTATTAATACATGTTCAGAGTAGTAAGCCCAATTAAACACAGTTCCTTAAAAAACAAAAACAAAAACAAAACCCCGCATAGCTTCAGAAAACATAAGTTTACAACTTTAAAAAGATTCAAGCTATTTTATCTACAAAAGGGAACAAATCAAGGTCAGAAATGTTCATTTCAAAATTAAAAACATGTTTTCTAGATAATGAAATATAACTGAGTCAGCCTGAAAGATGTCATTTACAAATGTTCAGACTATGACTTAGTCATTACCTTGAGAGGGAAAAAAATTCATTTTTATCAGTTCACATTCCCTGAACCAGTGCTTATTTTAGGTACTGTTAAAGTTGAACTTCCACCTTCAAAAAGACCATATTCAGGTGAGCAGTTATTACTTTTCTCCTTCAATAGATGAAGATTTTCCCCTAAAGTCAAAATTATAAAATGCATGAAAATGGAAGGCCAATTAAATATCTTGGGTGTTCAGTTTATCCAAGTTTGGAAACCCTAAAACCTAATCAGGATAAAGCCCTTGGAGAAAAGTGATGTGCTTGGTAAGGATCTGTCAGTATCAAATCCAGACATTCTTGGCTGGAACATACTTGGCAGAACATTGTACCGGGTTCTGAATGAGGGGTTCTTTTCTTTAGATCCTGAAGCAGAACTCTGTGTCCTTAGCCATGGCGGAGAACAGAACCAAAGCCCTGCCGAGCCATACCATACACTTCAGGCCTGACTGGCATTGAAGTGCTTTTGTGGATGGCTTTTCCACACTGCCCTAACGTTAGGCAGGGTGACCATATAATTTGTTATCCAAATTGGGACAATTTTGAGCATGAAAGGAGATACATGGGCAAGCCAGGACTATCCCTATTACACCTGGACTGGAAAGCAACGTAGGTTCAGTGAATGATTAAAGGTTTGCCCTCTGAGGCTGACTTGATTAACCTCTCTCAGTCTAGAAAGAGAAATCCTATGAAGTTAGCAGACTGAACTTCAGTAATATTTCCAATGCTCGGGTGGCTCATTTCAGCATGAGCAGCTTCAACTTGGAGACCATAAAATACAGCCTCAAGAAGGAAAGAGTATACCAGGGTAGAATAAATGGACAAAGCAAAACGTTGCTATAGTTTGGTCACATGAAAGCTGGGAGAGCACTCCCTTCATCTTCATGTTCAAAACATAAATTGGACATTCCAGTGGGAAATAGACAAGGAATCACTAAAGAAATTAGAGAAAAGTTGGGGCATCTGGGTGGCTCAGTCAGTTGAGCATCTGACCTTGGCTCAGGTCACGATCTCATGGTTAGTGGGTTCAAGCCCCGTCCTGTCAGTGCATAGTCTGCTTGGGATTTTCTCTCTCTCCCTATCCCTCTGCCCTCTCCTACTTACTCTCTCTCTCTTTCTCAAAATAAAAAAATAAATTTAAAAAAAGAAATTAAAGAAAAGCAACAGTCCATAGATTTCCTCCTCAAACATCTGCCATGCTGTTAGCTGGAAGAAAGATAATACATAGAAAGGGACTCAAGAACAATAAATTTGTGGGGTGGGGGTGGAGTACTGTGAGACAGGAATACAAATTACTCCAATGAAAGACAGAAGAGAATAAAGTGACTCCAGAATTCAGAGGGAGAAGTCCAGAGTTCTGAAAGGACTGATGATAGACAAGAGTGAGCTAGGCTTTGATGGAGATGTAGCAATTAGGGGAGGTGTGGGGCATTCCATATGTTAAATACAACAGACGTGAGAAAGTCAAAGGTTGACTCTGGGGAGGATTGTGTTTGATCCTCACAGAGACAGAGCTACAGGAAAGTTCTAAAGGTCACTATGACAGCTGCTGCCACTTCTAGCTGGTACATCTGCCCAACAGGTCCTTCCTGATTTCTCTGGGCTGTAGGACCCATGTGTCAACACAGGGAGCAAGTATCATCTAAAGGCTATCATCTAAAGGGCTTACCTATAACTTTTCTTTAATAAAAGTGGTCAGCTGCTTACTTTCAACTAAAGGGGGTTGATGGGTGATTTGACTAATCACACTCATAGTTGACTAAATCACCAAAAAGGAAAGTCTCAAGACATACCTGAAACGGTAAAAATTCTTGGGATGTGTTTTTATTAAATAAAGTTTCATATTTTATACAAGAGAATCCCTTTTTAAGATATTCTTTGAAAAGGAAAAAGGGCCCCTGAAATTGCAGAATAGACCCTCCACTTACACCATGATACGTTGTGCAATGTCAGCCGTGACATTGCCCATCACTCCTCTCCATCCCGACATGAATACTTCACTGCCTCTCCATAAGCATACTTTGAGGGATGGTCTCAAGACTAAGTCCAGACAATCAGAATCCTTCCCAGGACTTTTCTTCCAGAATTTCCGAGTAATACATTTTCTCTCTCACATGGTTCTCTAAGCTTCTCTAAGTTTAAGTCTCCTGTCAAACACCCAGCCCAGCCCCACAGAGAAAGCTTCTTTGCAACAACAAGTGAGTTCAACATAAAGAGATAAGCAGAAAGGAAAGATGGGGGAAGGAAGGGAAGAAAAGAATCCTTTCTTTCTCCCCCTGAGATCTCAGATCCTACCTTTTTTTTTTTCTTCCATTAGCTATCCCAATTGTTTTCCAAATTATGTATCCAATACATCCCCTGACAGGCTGCATTATGAAACTGAATGTTTTCTTAGGATCTTAGAGACCATAACAAGTAGCAGTGACCACAAATGTTTTGTGATCTCTATACCAATCTTGGCTTATCCAGATTCAAGCCACCATCTCCAAAATAGTAATTGTGGCTATAATATATCCAGAGGGAGCCATCCCATCACAGAAGATCTTCAGTTCTTTGAAAATATTTCAAAGACCCTAGCAGTTCTAAGACAATTTTGAGAAGGAGTAATAGGGGTGGAATCAATCTACCTAGTTAGAATACTTACTCTGTAGGTACAGTGTGGTATTGTGTCAACAATGGCACCCAGTAAGACACCACCACCTGTGACAACTGTACTCATATGGGAGGTCTGCTCTGAGACCATATCCTGATACTAGAATGCCTCACTAGTAATACACAGTATAATTCTGCCTCATCATTTTTACAGAGACACACCATAATCTTGGTGACCATAGGTGCACTTACCTGGATGAAACTGGCATAGGTGTGTTTATCCAGATGAAACTGTACATTCAACCATAGCAATTCCTGCCAACCTATTTGTCAGTGAAGCACATTTTTCTAACTCCTTGTTGGGGGTCAGGTCAAAACACTGCCATGTCCCATGACCTATCACCCACCAATCAGTGGACAATCTTATAGTCATACTTCTCTTTGCCAGTGATTATGAGTGTGACAATATTCAAGTTCATTATTAGTTTTTCCCCCATCCCTTACTTCTCTGATTGGAATTATTTAATGATTTGTTTTCCCTACAGAACAATCAAAATAAGGGTGTTCCCCCACTCTCAGAGATGTCAAGCAAGTTTGTTGACAGACATCTAATTAACTTTCTTTTCCAACTAAGTTGTTCTCTATGACAGTGCTTTGAAACTGTTTATAATGCAGCATTAGGAAGATTGTTTCTCTGATACAAATATGGCATTTGTTCCCATAATGAAATATTCAACTCTATACTTCCTGTGTGCCTATTTAAATAGTTTCCATAGTGAGATGTTTTATTTTTTTCTGACTTCATATGCATTATGTTTTACTCTTCTATAAAGTATCTTCATACTTGCAAGGATTCAAGTGTCCTTCAGAGTCTTCTATGACAAACATGGCCCTCCCATCAAAATGTTCCCACCAAATTCTATTGACCTATGAGCTAGAGAAATATTATGTACTAGAGCATCAGTGTTCCTACTGATGCTACATTAGGAGTTTCTTCTCTGTAAGTACTTTTTTTTTTTTTTGATAAATATTGAAAATACTCACTCTGACCATGGCACTGGTGGGAGACAGGGGTATAGGAATTAGATATAGAAATACACCAAGGAAGGATATCTTCCTTAATTAACTCACATTTAAATTGTGGGATAAAGATCATAACAATGTAATTATAATAATGTAATCATCATGCTCGGTAGCTACATGAAGACTGTTTCCCCCTTTCTCTCTACCTTCGGTACTTCCCCTATGGACTGCACAAGTATGCCTGACTCATTAGCAGAAAAGAGAATTTGTATAGATTTTTAACAAATTTCATGCATTAAGGGAGTATTCCTGATGGTCTGGTAATTACGTCTGCCAACCCCCATGCCTAGCCCATTCTATACCCACCTTTGCTCCACTCTGTGCCCACCAGAGGCTAACTTGGAGGAAGTTATATATGAGCTTCCATTCCTGTGGCTTCTGATTGAGTTCAATTAATAGAAGAAAATAGGAGGCACCAGCAAGAGATGAGAGGTCATGAGGAGAAAGATTTCAAGGTGCTTACCACCCCACCTCCTCCATTCCCCCCATCACCCACAGACATCACTTTCTCCCTCTCTAAAAACTATGTTTCTGGCAATGATTATGATGCTCTAGGACTGCAATTAGACATAGGCAGCCCCCTTTCCATAGCTCTGTCTCTCACTTGAATCTAATAACTCCATTTCCTACTCTTGCCCCTCAGGTACAGAAATAGTAATGGCTTCTTGCTGTGGTTGGTCCCTAGGTACCTCAGTACCACTTGCTGGTTTCCTTAACCCTGTCCACACCTCTGCAATAGTCCCTTCATCAAATTGTTTTCAACATCCCAGCTAAATGTGTTTTCTGTTCTTTGTTAGGACCTGATTTGTACACCTGGGATTACACCTGTAATACAAAATTGGAAAGGAAGTGATAAATGGCGTACGGGTGAGAGGACTCCTTAGGTTCACTGGAGTAAGACATCCTTTCCAGCTAGCAGATTAGAGAAGGCTTCATGGATGAGAGGCAGTCAATAAAGGCATGGGTTAATTCTCCACCTTTCTAATGAGAAATATTGGTTCATTTTCTCTCAATTTCCACACACCACCACTGTCCCACTTAGATTGGGCTATTCAGAGAAAACTGAATATTGCTCCTGGAAAGAACAACTGGGGGTTACAGAGTTTGCCTTTCTGATGAACTTGCAAAATGTCAACGTCTCTATGTGAGTCTGATCTGAATGCTCCTGTTGAAATGTCATGGGGCCAGCCCTGTTCACAGGGTGAGGTGGCAGGAACGCAGCTGGGAAGCGTTCTTGCCTGGAGTAGTGTCACAGTGCAGAGGCAAGCCACAGTGAGCTCAAGAATAGAAGCTCTTCCCCTCTCCTTGTCCCCTTACTCTCATTTCCCATTTCCCTATATCTCACCTCATAAACAATACACTTTGCAAGTGTGATGAGGGTGGGAGACATTTTTTCTTTTCGAAGACCAAGATATTTTGCTCCTGCTAAGAAGTAGGAAAATGATCTTTAAAAAGATTCAGCACAGGGGCACCTGGGTGCCTCAGTCGGTTGAGAGTCCATCCAACTCTTGATTACGGCTCAGGTCATGATCACAGGGTCATGGGATCAAGCCTGAATCACAGGGTCATGGGATCAAGCTCCTCGCTGAGCATGGAGCCTGCTTAAGATTCTCTGTCTCTCTCCCTCTCTCTCTCTCCCCCTCACTCTCTCTCTCTCTCTCCCCCTCACTCTCTCTCTCTCTCCCTTTGCTCCTCCCTCACTCTCTCTCTCTCAAAAAAAAAAAAAAAAAAGAGGCACCTGGGTAGCTCAGTTGGTTAAGCCACCAACTCTTGATTTTGGCTCAGGTCATGATCTCATGATTTGTGAGATCAAGCCCAGCATCAGGCTCTGTGCTGGCAGCACAGAGCCCGCTTGGGATTCTCTCTCTTTTTCTCTGCCCCTCCTCTGTTCTCTCTGTCTCATAAATAAATAAATAAATAAATAAATAAATAAATAAATATTTAAAAAAAAAAAAGATTCAGTACGATGGTCAGGAATAATTGAATCATGCCAGAGAGTTATGTGAACCATTGTTCAGACCTCTTATTTGGATTTCCCAGCTCAGGCAAACTCCAGGGCTGAGCCCCACTCAGCACTCCAATCAAAAATTCCACATCCATTGGGAGGAAAAATGGAGAGTAAAAGAAGCAGATAACTGTTCACAGGAGAGTCCTGACCCTCACTCTTTCTGTCTTTCCCTCACCTATTTCTGTCTCTCTCTTCTCCTCCCTTCCTCATTCTCTTTCCATCCCCTCTTTCTTCTTTTCCCTTTTTTAGTCTATTTATTTCTTGCGGGAAGAAAATTATAATCACTTTCAATTATACCTTGAATGAGATTCACAGCTAGAATTATGTCCAAGAAAATATTGGAAGTAAAAGAAAAAAATCAATTGGATTCCTCAATAAAACTAAAAATGTCAGGGCAGGGGCATCTGAGTGGCTCAGTCTGTTGAGCATCTGACTCTTGATTTCAGCTCAGGCCATAATTCCAGGGTCATGGGATTGAGCCCCATGTCAGGCTGCGTGCCGTGTGTGGAGGCTGCTTGGGATTCTCTCCCCCACTCACTCTGTCTCTCTTTCTGAAAAATAAAATAAAAATAAATTTAAAAATAAAATAAAAACAAAATGTTAGTGCAGCCCTACCTGAGCTTGAGTTGCTGAAGCTCTAAGACATCAGAGCACCTGGTGGCGTGAACGCACCAGCATCCCATTCTCAAAGGAGTTCAAGATCCACAGCTGAGGTGGATCCTTGTGTGGACTCTACCTTCAGATTGCTTTACACATGGAACCATCAGATCAAACAATGTGTAATAGCTGTGTCTGCACCTAAAAGAAACCTTGCCCAACACTGCCTTCTTAGCTGAGTACATTCGTTATATTATACGTCAACCTCTACTGAGACCTGTCTGCTTACCAGCTTCCTTCTCCCCGTCTGTTTCCCCCAGGCAGTGACTGAACTCAATCTCCCCTTGGTTTCCTCCTTATGGGCTCCTGAGCTCAGTAAGAATTCCATGAGAGCTCCAAAATCCTTGCTTAGAAAGGAATCCATGAATAAACACATGGAAGGATGTACAGCAGCAAAGGCACAGATGCATTTTTCTGTTTGTAACTCTTCCTTGCAGATGGAATAAACCCAGTATTCATCATGTTTCTCCTCCTCTCTTTACATTGCAAGCCCTTGCTACTCTTCTGTTGAAAACTCTCGGAGAAATTCCCAGAGTTACAGAATAAAGCCACATCTTCTAAACTTGACGAATAGAAATTCCATGACTGCCCCAGCCAAACTCATCATTATCAGTACCCAACCATCCTGCCTGGTAATCTGTTGTGTCCATGACCCTAAACTATCACAGTTCCCTCATTGGGCCATCCTCCCCCCATCCCTCTTTCTTAACTGATAAGCTTCTGTTTGCCTGTTTTGCCGAAATTCAAGCACCTTCTCACATTGACTGTTTCCCAGCCTTTTGTGAGAGGGCGTCTCTATTTCCACAAACTGCTCCCCAAGCAACCTCCCAGGATTTATTATGCTGCGTTGTAAACATGACCTTTCTTGCCTCTCTGCCCTGCAACCATATATATGTATCTACTCCTAAAATGATTTTAAGTTCTTGACTACAAGTTCTGGAACATTGTCTGGAAAGGAGTTAATTGTCCTGTGTGCATTAACCCAATAAATGAATCAATAGCCCAGTCTAGAAAGGAGAGCAAAGATTTCTTGAAATTTTACCTTCAGGGTTGGTTTTTGATTTATGTTCTTATTACAACACAAATATATGTTCATTATATAAAAATGGTAATTACTACACTGTGTATAATCCCCTTCCACCATCTTTACTAATTTGGAAGGAAAAATAGAACCTCATTATTTAAATTTACACTTTTATTATAAGTAAGATTGACCTATTTTTCCTGAAGTTTAATAGTCTTCTGTACATTTTACTGAGCAATCTACTTCTGTCCTTCTCCCATTTTTATTGGAGTATTAAAGCTGTTGATTTTTAGTATAACAAAACTTTTCTTATTAAAAAATACTTTTTCTTGCCAAATTCTCAAATATATTTTTCAAGCTTACTTTATATCCTTTACTTTTGTTTATTTTTGCCCAGTTTTTGAGATAAAAATATTTTTAACTGCTAGTAATCAAATATATCAATATTTCTAATACAATTTCTGTCTCTGCATTTATTTATAAAAAGGTCTCCTTATTTACTTATTGTTTCATTTTCAGATTTCATTTTTTAATCTTTCTGGAATTTATTTCAGCATAGAGTATATAATTTCTCCACAGAGAAAAACTAATTGTCCCAGCATGATTTATTGAATAATTCATAATTTCTCCTTTATTTGAAATGTCACATTTATCCGATTCTAAAGTGTTTATATATATACATGAGGTTGTTGCTGGCCTATAAAAATCTGGTTTCGTTGAGAAATATATTCCTGCCTCAACACAGCACTATAAGAATTCAGGGTTTGAAAAAAAGATTATTTTATCTTAACAGAATATACTTATTTATTTGGCAATGTAGGTTACATTCCCCTTCTCACTGATCTTCCCCATGAATTCTTTTCTTTAAATTTTCTCTTACCTGTTCTCCCAGATTTATTTCTTCTGTATGAAATATAGAATATGTTTTTAAAATTTTAAAGCAAAACAAATAAATGGAAAATATTGATTGGAATAAAATAAAACCTTTAAATGAACTGGAAAAAAAATTACACTTCTATCTTTTTTTGTATTCTTAGATAAGTTTTTTAAAGCATTTTAAAGCATATGCATGGTAAGTTTCATTCCAAAATATGGGATATTTTCTGTAGACCTTATGAAAAGAGCCTCTTTTCTCCTGTATTCGTCTCCTATTGCTGTTGTAACAAATTACGATAAACAACACAAATTTACTCCCTCACAGTTTTGCAGGTCAGAAGTGCAAAACAGCCAGCCATGCTCTCTCTCCAGGCTCTAGGGGAGAATCCCTTTCCTCCTCCAGGTTCTACAGCAGCTTTCCTTGTGTCTCGTGTTTCACAGTATCTCCTTTGTCATCAAAGTCAGCAACCTAGCATCTTCAAATCTGTCTCTCTGTGTCCCACTGCTCCCATCAATACAATATCTTTTTACATAATAAAATCTCCCTCTTATCAAATAAGGGCATTTGCGATTATATTTAGGGTCTATGCAAATAATCTAGGAAAATCTCCCCATCTCAATATCCTTAATTTAATCTCATCTACAAAATTTTTTTCCTTACATAAGATAACACTCACAGGCTCCAGAGATTAGGACTCCAACATTCAGCCTACTATAACTTCCGATATTGATAAGTTGAAGCCAATTTTTATTTTATTCAATGATTTTCTAGTTGAATAATTGAAGCAACTGGAAACATTGGCAAATTTTGTCTCCCTTTCAGAAGTTAAATCTTTCATTTATTTTCCTATCTTATTTTTTCGGGATAACTTCAAGAAAAATAAATAATACAGTTGATAACAGTATACTTTTCTTGTTCTTGATTTAAAAAAAAAAAATTTAATGCTTACTTTTGAGAGAGAGAGAGAGAGAGAGAACGCGTGCGCTTGTGAGCAGGGGAGGGGAAGAGAGAGAGGGAGACACAGAATCTGAAGCAGGCTCCAGACTCTGAGCTGTCAGCACACAGTCGGACGCTGTGCTCAAACCCGTGAACCCGCGAGATCATGACCTGAGCCAGAGTCAGACGCTTAACCCACTGAGCCACTCAGGAGCCCCGTGTGTTCTTCATTTTAATGGAAATACTTCTGGCGATTCACCAATAAACCGTAATTTTCAAAAGCAATTGTACAATTGCATATTCTCATATTATTAAAATAAAATCAACCTAGAAATGAACTCATGTTGACATTCTCAAACGTGCTGCCCTTCATTTAATCCCTGCCTAAACTTCTGTAACATTGTGACTTCGAAAGGCCAGAAATCTTATCTATCTGTTGCCTTTGGGTGGCCAGAATTCACTTTCTCTTGCACTCTTTGAAAATATCTACCACTTTTTTCTATGTGTGCCATTCATGTTACTAGATCTTCCAAACAGAATGGGAGGTGGTCATCAAACAAATACATGCATGTTACTTATAAATCGTGCTAAATGTTACAAAAGGAAAAATAATTTGTTAAAATAAATGGATAAAAAAAACCCAAATGGGTGAGAAGAACTGAGGAACAAATGGGATTGTACATGGAAGCATGTATTATTATTTTTTTAACTTTTATTTATTTTTGAGAGACAGAGAGAGATAGAGCATGAGTGGGGGAGGAGCAGACAGAGGGAGACACAGAATCTGAAACAGGCTCCAGGCTCTGAGCTGTCAGCACAGAGCTCGACGCGGGGCTTGAACCCACGAACTGGGAGATAATGACCTGAGCCGAAGTCGGACGCTCAACAAACTGAGCCACCCAGGCGCCCTGCATGTATTATTTTTTTTAAGTCATAAAGATAATGTAAAAGACAAGGCTGCTGGACAAAATAGGATAAAAATTCATATCCTTTACTCCATGCTTATGGGAGAAAAATATGCTTTGGTGAACTGCACAGAAAATAACTCTAATTCTGTTATTAAAAATCTTTGGGGAAAGATCCGTTTTTGAGAAAGTTGTGATCTAACCTCGTTGCTTTACTTCCATAGCAAGAAGGACATGTGGCCAAGGAGATTTCCAATATTGTGTTATCCCACCCCTCTAAAATGATTGTTACTGAGACAGAGGCTGGCAAAAGAAATAGAAGAACAGATTCCTTTTAAATATCGTATTTAGGTAACTGACTCTACTTTAGGTATTAGCAACTATTTTCTTTTGTAAGATTAATAATATAGTGTGTGTTATTATCCTTACCATTGTCTAGTTTTGATACTTGAGCAATGTTGAATCACAGTGTAGTGTTCAACTTTCCAATTTGACACAGTGGTCACATTCATTACACGTTTTTATAATGCATAATCCAGGCCCTGTCATGGAAATTCAGAATCAGAATCTCTGTTGTTGTGCCCTCAAAATAAACATTTTGAACAAATAAGTAATATTTAGGCACGTTGAAGTTTGTGACCCACACGTGTAGTGATCGTTCTCACTGGCTTCAGAATCTAAACACTTACTAGTCATGATTTTTGACAAAATTCTTTATTTTATCTTTTTAATGTCTATTTATTTAGTTTGAGAGAGAGAGAGAGAGAGAGAGAGGGAGAGAGAGGGCATGCTACTGAGGGCGGGGCTGAGAGAGAAGTGAGAGAGAATCCCAAGCAGGCTCTGCACGGACAGCACAGAGCCCTACCTGGGGCTCAAATTCAGGAACCAGGAGATCATGCCCTGAGTCAAAATTAAGAGTCAAATGCTTAACCAACCTCGTCCCCCCGGGTGCCCCAAGATTCTTTAATTAAACTTGATTTCCTCACTTCTGAAGCAGAGATAAAAAAAAAATATTGTGAAATATTTTAAGAACAGTTTAAAATAATGTTTGCAAATAATTTAGTCATAACCAAGGTCTTTATTTAAATAAATGTTTCTTTTGATACGTTTTAAAATTGATTTCATATTTGGGGCACCTGGGTGGCTCAGTCAGTTAAGCATCTGACTTCAGCTCAGGTCATGATCTCTTGGTTCATAAGTTCAAACCCCACATCAGGCTCTGTGCTGACAGCTCAGAGCCTGGACCCTGTTTTGGATTCTGTCTCTCTCTCTCTCTCTCTCTCTCTCTCTCTCTGCCTCTCCCCTGCTTGCGTTCTGTCGCTCTCTCTCTCTCTCTTAAAAATAAATAAACATTAAAAAAAATTTAATTGATTCCATATTTATAGCACCTGTGTTATTGTAAGTATCTAATTGGGTCTAGGTTCACATTAACATTCACTTCAGTTATAATATAATTATTAATTTAATTCGACTTTTATCTCTTTGATGACTAAAGAAATCCTTGAGTGTTTTGTTTATCTTTCATGGAAAGTACTCAAAGTCAGAATAGTTAGGCTTCTTTTTTTTTTTATGTTTATTTATTTTTGAGAGACAGAGAGACATAGAGCATGAGTGGGGAAGGAGCAGAGAGAGAGGGAGACACAGAATCTGAAGCAGGCTCCAGACTCTGAGCTGTCAGCACAGAACCCAACTCGGGCTCATACTCACTAACTGTGAGATCATGACCCAAGTGAAGTTGGACACTTACCCGACTGAGCTACCCAGGCGCCCAGTTAGCCTTCTGACTTAAGAAATATTAAACCAGGTAATGAATTTAGAGGCCTGGGAACTTGACTTTACTCTTACCAGGACAAGTCATAATGTCTCAGACCACAGAAACAGGATATTAGAACTGAGTTCCTTACATAAAATTAGGCACCACCGAAGGTCATTCTCATTATCAAATGGTAAGTAGAATATTCTACTCAACAGTCCAAGAAAAAGCAAAGAAACTTTAGTTCTTAGTCCTGACAGGACTAATAGTGACCTATTAGGAATATCAGACCTGATGCTGCTGTTTAAATCTATAGTATCTGCTATGAATGTGAATCTTAGCTAAGAAGTTAACATATGCATGTATCCAACATAATGAAAACTTAAAAGAGATGAAAAGCAACCTCCCATTTATCAGAGGGACTCCTCCTCAACTGAAGGTACTGGAATACCACTAGAAAACAAACTCCAGGAAGATAAACTGTCAAATATATACAACTGACAGAAGGAAAGGAATCTCTCTATAAAACAGCCATAAGTTGCAACAACTATAGAAATGTGTACTACAAAAACTAGAAAAAATTAAAATAACTTACTGTTCCAGAGTAAGCAATATAAATTTATTAAAATACCAAAAAAGGGGACATAAATGCAAGGACAAAAACAAAATACTAACACTTTTGATGCATTGTTTAACTTTTTCAGTTTTTATTGTGAGCTAATCTTTATCCTTTTTTTTTCCCTTCTTCTTTCTGTGAGGATTATTCTGAAACTGTGCTGCCAGACAGATTTTGTATTTACTTCTGCAAGAAATCCCAAGGATACCACATACCCAGAATCAGTGTTTATTTTTATTGCTTAAATATTTGGAATCGTGGTTCAGGTCCAACAGGGTCCAGGTCCAAAGGTAACGTGGTTGGTAAAAATGAGCCACCAAGTAAGAGATTGCTTAGGCTCATGGTTAATTTTTTTAACCCACATTCCAAGCAGAAAGGAAAAGAACAAAATACCTACCCAAAAAATCATGTGATTTGTTTTTCTTATACGATTCTCCCTCAACTTAGGATAGAACACTTTGAGAATTAAGACTTTCATTTTGGTTGGTTTCAGTTTCAAGTTTCCACACTCTGGACCAAAGTCTTTCTTCACTGTTCCTAGAGACAGAAAACACACAAAACACAGTCTCCAGGCAAGCGTATCTCAACTTTAACACTGTTGACATCTGGGGCCCCCATGATTCTTTGTTCCAGATGGCTTTCTTGCACATTATAGAATTTCAGCAGAATTTCTAGGTTCTACCCAGTAGATGTCATTAACGCTGCCCACACTACTTCACCCCCACTGTTATGGCAACAAAAAAAATGTCTCCAGATATTGTCAAATGTCTCCATGTGGAGGCAGGGCTGAAGAGGGGGAGGGGCACAAAGTCATTCCCATTGAGAACCAGGCCCTTCTCAGTCCCTCCAATGGCAGCACCCCTTGGCTCCAGCACTCCCTTCGCCAAAGTACACCTGCAGCCGCTCCTCACAGGAGCATTCCCATGTTTTTTAGGACACTCTTCTTGCACTCTTCTAGAACCAGGGAAATTCTCTTTCAACCTGGCAATCTCAGCTATACATTTAAATCATGTATGTTTAAATTCAGTGCGTGTTTCTGTATGTTTCCAGTGAAAGGTGTTTGGTTATTTAATTTATTCTCTAAATGTTTATTTCTTTTGAAAGAGAAGGAGGGAGGGAAAGAGAGAGACAGAAAGTCTGTGTGCCAGCGTGCGAGCACGCACACGTGAGGGGGGGAGGGGCAGAGAGAGAGAGAATCCCAAGCAGGCTTCACAATGTCAGTGCGGAGCCAGATACGAGACTCCAACTCAGGAACATTAAGATCATGACCTGAGCAAAAATTAAAAGCCAGATGCCTAACCAACTGACACTCAGGAGTCCTGGTTTTTGGTTATTTTAAGTAGCGAACTTGTATAGGCAGTCAGACATGCTCTCACTCTTCAAGGGGGTAAGCTAGAGCTGAAGCCAGCTCTTTACAGCACTGGAAAACTGATGTAAATTCCTAGGTTTAGTCAAATAATATCCCCATGGCTATTTTAAGCCAAAGGAACATCGGAAACATAAAATATCAAATATCATTATATGGGACACCAATAAGTTACTGAGATTCTACCACATGTAGAGGACTACTAATCACATATTAAAGATCTCTAGTTTACTGTGTGGATTTTTTATGTTCTTATTCATTTGTTATTATTCCTACAATGTCAGATAGACATTGTCTGAGATGCTTTGTCCAATGACTTTGACCCTAAAAGATGTAACCCATACAAAAAAGAGATCGAATTCTCATTTTATTCTGATAATGTATTTGTTTGAGTATCAAAATATCCTAACAAATTCTTGGGTGGTTAGTGAATAATTTGTTATAATGAAAAGACCATTGGATTTAGAGATACATATCCTAGAGTCAAATCCTGCGGAGAAATAGCTAGTCAAGAATCCAGTCCCATATAGGATATATATTATGTTTTCTTAAAGGTCTCTGATGTGAACTGGATCCAGCTACAAATATCTGAGCCCTTAAATATTTGTTTTTTTCCAGATACAGTCAGTCAAAAATTCCCTTTTTTCAGTCAAATTCCTTTAAAAGACTGCTGCTATTTTGGAATTCTGTTGTAAACCTGATTTCAGTTACTTTGACATGATTCTGGGTGTACTGCTAAAATATTTCAGGATAATTATAGAAACATAATATAGTATTATTTTTGTCATAAGGGGGAAAAATCCACCAGACCATATCATTTTTCAGACCACTTGTAGATCAGTCAGTGACTCAAGGAAGGAGCATGAATTATCTGCAACTTTCTTTGTATTATTCAGTATCTACCATGCATGATTCTAATTGTTTCCAAGGCATCTCAGTTAAAAATAAGTGACTTTTCAGCTAAGCTTCTGTCTGTGTTTCTTGTTTAATATGCAGTAACTTAACATCAGTACTGAATTATAAAAGAGAAACCCATCTTTATTGACAATATGTGTGTGTATACAAACACACACACATATGGATATACACATACATATGCACATATATATATATATATATATATATATGCATATGGAATATACATATATATGGATTTCTGATAAGAGTAAGAATGCATGATAAGGGTAATGAATTAGCTCTTCCTCGTGGTAAACATTTGTTCCATACCAGATAGTATTTTATGGTGAGCAAAATCATGAACTTGGTAATGATAGTGAGGGAACATGATGTCAGTGGCAGAAGCAGTGGACCGAAAATGAGAAGAGCTATTGGAGGGTACTTGTGGAGGAGGGGGCAGGGAGATGAGATGGACAAGAGAAAGCCTTGAGTTCCCCCTAGAGGCTGGTGCGTGCAGATGATTTCCTCTACATCTTTTTTCCCTCTTTTTTTAAACCCCAGGGCAGTTAGAGGAAGGCTCTTTCTCTAGAGAAGACAATATAATATCTTGGGGGG
>NC_056689.1:87355982-87358482 GCF_018350215.1 Panthera leo | reverse complement strand
GTTAAAGTTAACGTTAAAGTTAAAGTTAAAGTTAAAAGTTAAAGTTAAAGTTAAAGTTAAAGTTAAAGTTAAAGTTAACGTTAAAGTTAAAGTTAAAGTTAAAGTTAAAGTTAAAGTTAAAGTTACAGTTAAAGTTAAAGTTAAAGTTAAGGTTAAAGTTAAAGTTAAAGTTAAAGTTAAAGTTAAAGTTAAAGTTAAAGTTAAAGTTTAAAGTTAAAGTTAAAGTTAAAGTTAAAGTTAAAGTTAAAGTTTAAAGTTAAAGTTAAAGTTAAAGTTAAAGTTTAACGTTAAAGTTAAAGTTAAAGTTAAAGTTCAAGTTAAAGTTAAAGTTAAAGTTAAAGTTAAAGTTAAAGTTAAAGTTAAAGTTAAAGTTAAAGTTAACAGTTAAAGTTAAAAGTTAAAGTTAAAGTTAAAGTTAAAGTTAAAGTTAAAGTTAAAGTTAAAGTTCAAAGTTAAAGTTAAAGTTAAAGTTAAAGTTAAAGTTAAAGTTAAAGTTAAAGTTAAAGTTAAAGTTAAAGTTAAAGTTAAAGTTAAGTTAAAGTTAAAGTTAAAGTTAAAGTTAAAGTTAAAGTTAAAGTTTAACGTTAAAGTTAAAGTTAAAGTTAAAGTTAAAGTTAAAGTTAAAGTTAAAGTTAAAGTTAAAGTTAAAGTTAAAGTTAAAGTTAAAGTTAAAGTTAAAGTTACAATTAAAAGTTAACGTTAAAGTTACAGTTAAAGTTAAAGTTAAAGTTAAAGTTAAAGTTAAAGTTAAAGTCAAAGTTAAAGTTAAAGTTAAAGTTAAAGTTCAAGTTAAAGTTAAAAGTTCAAAGTTAAAGTTAAAGTTAACGTTCAAAGTTAAAGTTAAAGTTAACGTTAAAGTTAAAGTTAAAGTTAAAAGTTAAAAGTTAAAGTTAAAGTTAAAGTTTAAAGTTAAAGTTAAAAGTTAAAGTTAAAGTTAAAAGTTAAAGTTAAAGTTAAAGTTAAAGTTAAAGTTAAAGTTAAAGTTAAAGTTAAAGTTAAAGTTAAAGTTAAAGTTAAAGTTAAAGTTCAAAGTTAAAGTTAAAGTTAAAGTTCAAGTTAAAGTTAAAGTTAAAGTTAAAGTTAAAGTTAAAGTTAAAGTTAAAGTTAAAAGTTAAAGTTAAAGTTAAAGTTAAAGTTAAAGTTAAAGTTAAAGTTTTTTTTTTTTTTTTTTTTATTTTTTTTTTTTTTTGTTAAAGTTAAAGTTAAAAAAGTTAAAGTTAAAGTTAAAGTTAAAGTTAAAGTTAAAGTTAAAGTTAAAGTTAAAGTTAAAGTTAACGTTAAAGTTCAAAGTTAACGTTAAAGTTTAAGTTAAGTTAAAGTTAAAGTTCAAAGTTAAAGTTAAAGTTAAAGTTAAAGTTAAAGTTAAAGTTAAAGTTAAAGTTAAAGTTAAAGTTAAAGTTAAAGTTCAAGTTAAAGTTAAAGTTAAAAGTTAAAGTTAAAGTTCAAGTTAAAGTTAAAGTTAAAGTTAAAGTTAAAGTTTAAAGTTCAAAGTTAAAGTTAAAGTTAAAGTTAAAGTTAAAGTTAAAGTAAAAGTTAAAGTTAAAGTTAAAGTTAAAGTTAAAGTTAAAGTTAAGTTAAAGTTAAAAAGTTAAAGTTTCAGTTAAAGTTAAAGTTAAAGTTAAAGTTAAAGTTCCGTTAAAGTTAAAGTTAAAGTTAAAACGTTAAAAGTTAAAGTTAAAGTTAAAGTTAAAGTTAAAGTTAAAGTTAAAGTTAAAGTTAACGTTTAAAGTTAAAGTTAAAGTTAAAGTTAAAGTTAAAGTTAAAGTTAAAGTTAAAAGTTAAAGTTAAAGTTAAAGTTAAAGTTAAAGTTAAAGTTAAGTTTAAAGTTAAAGTTAACAGTTAAAGTTAAAGTTAAAGTTAAAGTTAAAGTTAAACGTTAAAGTGTCAAGTTAAAGTTAAAGTTAAAGTTAAAGTTAAAGTTAAAGTTAAGTTTAAAGTTTCAAGTTAAAGTTAAAGTTAAAGTTTAAAGTTAAAGTTAAAGTTACAAGTTAAAGTTAAAAGTTAAAGTTAAAGTTAAAGTTAAAGTTAGAAAGTTAAAGTTAAAGTTAAAGTTAAAGTTAAAGTTAAAGTTAAAGTTCAAGTTAAAGTTAAAGTTAAAGTTAAAGTTAAAGTTCAAAGTTAAAGTTAAAGTTAAAGTTAAAAGTTAAAGTTAAAGTTAAAGTTAAAAGTAAAGTTAAAGTTAAAGTTAAAGTTTAAAGTTAAAGTTTAAAGTTAAAGTTAAAGTTAAAACGTTAAAGTTAAACGTTAAAGTTAAAGTTAAAGTTACAACGTTAAAGTTCAAGTTACAAGTTAAAGTTAATAGTTAAAGTCTAACTGTTAAAAGTTTAAAGTTAAAGTTTAAAGTTACGTTAAAGTTCCCGTTAAAGTTAAAGTTCAAAGTTAAAAGTTAACAGTTACAAAGTTAAAGTTCCCAGTTACAGTTAACGTTAAAGTTAAAGTTTAAAGTTTAAAGTTAAACCGTAAAGTTAAAGTACCGTTTAACAGTTCAAGTTTAAAAGTT
>NC_056689.1:84348482-84388482 GCF_018350215.1 Panthera leo | reverse complement strand
CCTGTCAAAAGCATTTCTAACCATTCCCTTCACTAGTGGTAGAGGGAGGAGAAAACGTACGAAGGAACACAAATCAGAAAAGTCCTGGGCACCGAAAGTTCTGACGTGCGTGCAGGGGAGTGGGGGGGGGGGGGGGGGGCTTGACTTGTCCCTGAGCCCGACTGGTAACTCTGGCGACCAGTGGGTGCTCTTCCTTAGCGTCCAAGCGCACCGGAGGCCAGGTCCAGCTGAAAGAAATTATCCAATCTCTAACATCCAGAAGTTTACAGTTATATAATGATGGAGAAAACCACAAAGCCCAAGGGATGTCAAATTTTAGAGATACTTTTAAAATGAAATTATCCAACCAAGCCTATAAGACAACCTTCTTGTACTTAAGACAAAAACGACAATCTGGAATTAATTTTTTTTTTGTGATAGGGCAAATCCAATTTGCTTCTTTAACTGTTGATTAAGGAATCCGTTCTACAAGGCTGTCCCCTGTAAGTATTTGCTGTTTATTTGTCTGTGGAGAGCCGCTAGAATCCCCTCCAACTGGGAACGCGGGTCAGGCATGGCTGTAATGAAGAGAGCCGCCTGGCAGCATGCAGACGCCTGGGCTGGCCTTGTTTGTGCGGAAGAAATAGTTGGCTTTCTGAGCAGCTAGGGGAGGGTCGCACAGTCACCTCCCGTCATGCAGGCAGCGCGGTTGAGAACGGGAGACAGGGTTTGTCTTACGTGCAGCCTTTCCTGTGGAACCTGGAGGAGAACGTCCATTAGAAAGCAGCAAATTAGTTAATGCCTTAAATCCGAAGGTATCTTACACCGAGGTCCACTGAATTAACGTCCAAGTGTGGTCTGGAACACCGAGGTAACTGGTTTCACGATGAACGCCTGTTGCCTGAACATTCTGCGCGAAAAATAATCCTCCCCCCACCCACGGCCCCATTTACATTTATTTGTACAGGAGGAGTGGTCTCTTTTGGTCTTTTAAAGTCCGTCGTAAATATTTAACACGGTGTTTCATCGACGTTATTTAAAACTAAGGTCTTCCCAAAGATGGGTTCCGGTGCAGTCGCGAGGCTTGCAAACAGACAAGTGTTGCTGAGAAGGAATACCTGTTATTTTTACAGTCTTTAAAAAGCAGAGATACTGTCTCTGGACGAGGCCAGCCTCCCCCCACCCCAACCCCCACCCCCACCCCCACCCCGTGTCACTCCGTTTACCCAGATGCCCCCAGGGCCTGAATTACCTGCTTCGCAGGTTGATTTTACCTATTGGTTCTGGAGGAGCTCGTGGGCGCCCTGCTACTGTCCAGCAGTCTTCGAGGTGTCCTTGCAGGCATACAACAGCCCGGAGCTCTGGAAAGGGACACAGTAGCAACTTTGGTGTGCTTTGTTTTGTGTGGAATTTACCTGAAGTGTTTCCCCACCAGCATCAGTGACAGACGCGTGTTCCGTTTTTGCGATTTTGGAGGGGTGATAATTTGTCAGTGCATCTTGTAGGGCCATCTTGGGGCGGAGACCCAGAGGACCGAAGGAGAGTCCTGACCACCCGAGGTGGTGAGGTCCCCGGTGGGAGGGTTGGGGGTGGAGCGGGGGGGGGGCGGGGGCTGTCCTACAATCGTTCCACATCCACAAGGATGTATATCAGCCAAGAGACAACCGCTTTTTCTTCCTAAAAGTTGTAAACGCAAAGCAACCAGGCTGTAAGGAGCTGTGGTTGGCAGTCAGAGGGGGGCAGGCCTGTCTGCCCCAAATGTGGGGCCAGGCTCCCCTGGTGATAAGAGACATTTCTCTCGTGGCTGGAGGGACTGGAATGCGAGAGCTGGGGCACGGCCTGTGCATTAGTGGCCTCCGTCCCTGTGCAGTGGCCAGGTCCCCTGCATCTGCCCCCGGACGCTGCTTCTGCCCGCCCCTTGTAACTCGATGGGGCTTTCTGTGCGCCCGGCCACGGGATGATCCAGCCAGCGTCCCGCTCCCAGCCTGTGGGCAGGTCCCCTAATTGGTGCCTCCAGCCGGTCTCATCCTTGTCCCCTGACCCCAGGTCCCATTGCCCCGAGGACTGCTGTGTCCGCTGGGCCCCTCCCCCTGGCATGGCCCCTCCAGAGCGGAGTCCAGCTCATCCAGTGCTTGTGGCTCCCCTCCCCCCGTGCACGGTGACAGCCACTGGAATCGCATGCCTCTTTGGGCGTGGAGGTCCCTCCCCACGTCTTCTTTCTGAAACCCTGGTGTCCTTTAGGCCCGGTTCAGACTCTGTGTCCCCAGAGCCCCCTGGCTGTGGACCCAGGCCACCTCTCCCGCAGCTCTGTCGCCTCTGGCCTGCGGGCCGGTGCTGTTCCTGGGTGCTGACATTCTAGAAGCAGGGGTGCAGTCCGAGGCCCCCGCGGGCCTCAAGACAGGCGGCTGGGCTCCTCCTGTGGCGCTCAGCGGCGTGTGTGTGACGACTGAGGCAGAACAGAAGTGTGCGTTGTCCCTACCACATGTTGCGAGGCTCCCCTGCCTCTGGGTTCTGAGCTGAGGGCCAGAGCCCCAGCCTGGCTTGTCCTGACGTCCTCTGCTGCCCTGTAAGCTGAGACTCTTGCTAAGTCTCCCTAAGCCACCACAAGGTCCTTTCATCCCTCCAACTTCACGCCTGCCAGCAGCCCGAGCTGCTGCGTGGTTCCTGATATCCTCTCGACCTACCTATCGAGGTAGGATGTTTTACTTTCCTGATTTAAAACACGCACATGCTTTCCTGCTCTGTTACCCAGTTTCCAAGAGATTCCGGGAAGCAGCCAGGGTCTGTGCCTGCTGTGTGGATGGGGTCTGTTCCTCCCTGGGCGGCCCTACACCAGGGCCCCAGCCTGCTGCTCCCGGAGGCCTGTCTCGGGTGCCCCGGCCCAGAGGAACGAGGGATGGGTGTCAGAGAGAGGCCTGGTGAGAGGTCTCCGGGGAGGAGGCCCCGAGACCCTCCTGGGTGCTGCCTGTCCCGCTCCCTTGCCCGTCCCGCCCCTTAGCGAGTGAGAGGAGGCAGCAGTCCCACCGTGACGGTTCTGACACCACCACTAAATAAGCAACAGCAGCTCCCGTTTTCTATGTGCCACTAAGTGATGTGCCTCCAGCAGCCCAGGTCCGGTTATAAGACGGCAGGTCCTCAGGTTTGGGGACATGAAGAAGCTTATCTGAGGTCACTCAGCTGGGAAGGGACACAGCAGGGATTTGAACCCAGGCCGTTGGGGCTTCACTCCTTGACCCTTCCATGCTGGGCACGTGGGACCCTGCCCTTCACGGCCCCTGGGGGCCTGTGGTGCTCACGTGCCAGCGGCCTGGGGGAACTCTGCATTTGAACTTCTGGTATGATCCGGGTGAGTCTCCCTCTGTCCCCTTGAAAGCTGAGGGGTTTTGTGCTGACCTCTCGCAGGGCGGGGTCTGAGAAAGACGAACAGGGGGTGAGGGCTGCGCGTGGTGTGCAGGTGTGCTCATGTGTGCACAGAACGGCCCGTGTCTGTGTTGGGGGAGCATGCTGTGATAAGTAGTGTGGACGAAGTCGTGTGTGCACACGTGTGCTGATTTGGGTCTGGTGAATACAGCCGAGCACGGGTGCTGCTGTTACATGTGGAGGCAGTGGGTGTTCTGGCTCCGTACTCGTCCCTGGGACTCAGAGCATCCCTGTCAGAGGGAGGGGCGTGGCAGTCATCTCCCCAGAAGGAGATGCAGGCTGGAGGGACACGGGGGACCCTCCCCATCCAGGACCACAGGCACCCACGGGCCTGGCGTGATTGCTCATAGTTGTCTGAATGCCGTATTTAGAAGGCTCGCTCATAAGTGCAGTTACAAAGTGGGTACCGTTTCCTCGGCGTATAAAGAGTTCAGACGTAGTCTAGCGTCAGCCTGTGCGCGGCACGAGTTTGCCATTGACACACTAGGATTTCTAGTTCCGTGTGGAATTCTAATTCCATTTATCAATCAGAAGTGCGAAAGGGATTCAATCTGATTAAGCTCTATGACTGGAGAAATCCAGAGGTGCAAAATTATGATACCACGGATGTCTTTAGTAGAAAATGCAAATGCTGCCTGAGAGTTGGCCGGCTCTGACCTGGATGCCCCTTGAAGCATCTCCTCACTGAGTTTGGTAAAACGAACAAGGACAAAACAGTAAACTACAAAAAGCACGTCCGTGAATGAAACCTGCACAGTCAGAACCCTAACGCACAGGGAGGTTCACGCACGTCGCCAGTGGCCACGGTGGAGACCGTGAACGTCATCACTGGTTATTTTTACTTGTGATGAAGACTTGTTTATGTAGATTTAAATCATCGTACTGTTTTCAGGTTTTAACCGGTTCTCAGCCCCTTGTGAAGTGACAGGAAGGCCACGGAACTGGGGGAGGGGTGAGTGGCCGGCCGGGACGGTGGCGGGAGACAATGAGGCTGCCAATCAGATACTTCCTTACCCAAGAAGCCAGCTTTAACTTCGCTTTGTCTCTTCTCCTCTGCTTGCAGAGAGCGGCAAGTCTTAGAAAACTCTCTGCACCGTTACCCTCCACGAGTCCTGCCTTCTGGTTGGGTGGGATGATCTGTTTCAGAGATGTAGTGACCTTGAGTGTCCAAAGTTATTTTGTGCAGGGGAGTGGCTGTGGTATTCCGCACGAAGAAGAGAGACACAAAAGAAGCCTTGTTTGTTTGGGACAGGTCAGGGGTTCAAGGAGGCTTTGAAAGGCTCAAGTTGGGATAATTGAGTTATCAGATGTCAACTGTCCGCTTCCGTGAGCCCACGTCTTTATCCTCTGTCAGTCTGATGGGATCCAGAAGGCTGGCCAGTGGGTGCGCCCTGGTTCCACCCCCAAAGCCCTGCTGCTGCCCCAGGTTGGTTTTAGGAGCCACGAAGGCACTGGATAGCATCTCGCCTTCTCCCTGACTCAGTGGTCTTGAAGTGCTCCATGAGGGGAGCACTCAGGTCCTCAGGTGACACCTGCTGAAGACGGCCCCTTGCCTGCCGCCAGGTGGCCTCACTCATACCTGTGCATGCTGGCGTCCCAAAAGTCTACTCATTTCCATCTCCCTGTCCCCGGCTTAAAATAAAATAAAAATAAAAAATAAAAATAAAATAAAATAAAATAAAATAAAATAAAATAAAAACACTGGTTTTCATTCTAGAGCTGAATGCATGGTGTTTGCTGGAGGGCTTCACTGGGAAAGCTGCGTGTGGGACCCCAGAGCGCCCTCTCGGAGTGGCCTTGGACAGAAAACGTGCCCAAGTGGAAGAAAGGTTCTTGCTGGTTTTCCTGAAGGATGTTTGGGTTTGGGCCTCTTTACAGTGTCTGTGATTTGGGGGCACTGCTGTGTATGTGACGCGAAGGAAAACGAGCTTGTGCTACTTTTAAGTAGTTTGACTCCTATATTTTGTAAAAACCGGTCCCTGTGCCTGCTTTAGAGAAAATAACAGTATTTAGGGAAAGGGCGGTTTTATTATCATGCTTTTCGCCTTTCAGAGAGGTGAAATGGTAAAATGTGCTGGAATGAAGTGTTTCCCCTGGAAATCCCTCAGGAATTGTCACGTGTGGTGGACTGGTGAACCTGGCCTTGGGGAGGACTCCGGGCTTCCTCGGAGTGGCTCCTGGTGGCTGGCCTGGAGGCGGGTAGTGGTGGGACGGGGGAGGGTGTCTGCTAGACCCCAGCTGTGTGACCCAGACCCTGTGCAGGGACAGACCGGGCCCAGGGCCGCCCAGGAGGCGACGGATGGCTGGTCTTTCTCTTCCCCAGAATCCCAGTTGTGCTCTCGCAGGCGCGTGGGGAGCCCCTCAGTGCACCTGTGCCCGTGGGAGTAAGTGCATGTGGACCGACGGGAGGACCCTCCCGCCTCCAGCAGGTGGCAGGAACCCCGGTTTGCAACAGGGCTGATGTGTCCAAAAGCTGGGAAGTGGGGCATGAGTCCTGCTCATTTTTCTTACCGTCCATTAGCCTTTTCTGCTTAGGGTCTACTGGGGCCCCGTCCTGTCCCGGGCACCAGCTCCCTGCTGCTTGGGGGCCTCTCTCTAGTCGTGGGGTCTCAAGTGCAGGTTCGGGCTCTCATGGGCTCTGAGGCAGGGGTGTGTTTGAGCGCTCGCGTGTACTGCCGTCTCCAGGTTCGAGGGACTCCATCTGCTCCCTGGCCGACCCTCGGTCTCCTGTCCCCAGCCCACGGCGTGGATCCACTTCTCGTGTGCTCTGCGCGGAACGCCTGTGCCTTAGAGCTGCTCCTAAATGTAGCCGCCTGGAGCCCAGCACTGGAAGGTCCAAGGGCGCAACTTTGTGTAAACTTAGGCTTTCTCTTGGCGAAGCTGGCGCCCTGTGGTCTTGTCTGTTCCTGTGGGGCATCCACTCCCACCCCGACCTCCTTGCAAGCCAGCCTCCCTGCCCACCGCGCCCTCCGCCTCCTGGCCTGGCCCCCGGCTGCCCCTTCTCCTCCTGCTCGGCACTGTGAGCTGTGGACGTTGTCACCAGAGAGAGGCCACCTCCAGGCCCTCCTCCCTGCCCCTTGGGACAGATGTGAGGTGTGCGTGGCGGGAGGGGTGGGTGGGCAGAGCCCACGTGGCAGGAGCTGGTGGCCTAGGATGAGCCCGGGCCTGCTCCCCTCTAGGGACCTTCCTGGGCTGCTGTGTGGCTTCAGTGAAGAGAAAGGACTTGATAAACAGTCAGGGGGTGCGATAGTCTGCGATGTGTTTTTCATGCCATAATGGAGTTCTATAATTTTATGACCTTAGTAATTGCCACTGGAGACGGTGCTGCTCGGTCCCTGTGACTCCGCTGGCCACATGGGGGGTGGGACTCCCAGAAGCCCCGCCTCCTGAGGCTGAGTGTCGGGGACGGGCCCCTGGCGCACCTGGGCTTCTGTGGGGGCCCTGTCTGCCTGGGCCTGGTCTTGGCCTCCTTTGGCATGTGGCCTCTCCCATCATCCGCCCGTGTTACGAGCTTCCAAGCTACCCCAGGCCTCTCGCTGCGGCTCGCATGGTCAGCAGGGGCTGGGCCGTGGGCTGGACGCACCTTTGTCTCAGTGCCCTGAGGCAGTCACCTCCGTGCGTGGACTGGGGCTCTGGACTTGTCTGCACCACAGCTGGGCCGGTGTTAGGGACGGTGGCCGCGAACTGTCGGGCGCCAGGGGCCTGGTTAGGAGGTATTGCCAGCCTGCTGCAGGTCTGTCTTGTGGGCGGGTGGGGGGGTGGGGGCACGTGTCTAATGCTTCCCCTTGAGCTCCTGGCCTCGTGCTTAGTTGTGAGGCCCGTTCTTGGGTCCAGAGCGCCACGGGCATGGGCACCTCTGGTGCCACCAAGGAGATCCATGTCGGCTGGAGTTCACCTGTGTACTCACCTGTGTCTGAGCTGATGGCGCTGCGTCCCCCCTCCCACCCCATTCCAGGCAGAGAGGGACCTGCCATCCCCACCTGACAGCTGAGAACATCTCAGGTGGCCCATCGCAGGGGCGGACTCGGGAACCTTGCTGCACTTGGGTGCTGGCCGTCAGCAGTGCACGAAACCCTCCAGAATCTCCCCTGTGAGAAGGCAGCCCAGGGTGCTGCTTCCCTGTTCCTGCTCCCCAGCTCGGGTTCTCCAAAGGAGACGGTACAGATTCCCGTGGCTCCCATGTACCGGTGAGATCACCACCAGACAGTTGCTGAAGGCAGCAGGCAGTTGCTGAAGGCAAGAGTGTCATTCCTCCTGATCCAGACCTAAGGTGCCAAGTTCCAGAGGGCTCCGGAAGGTTCTAGAAGGTTCCAGAGGCCCAGCTTTGTGTGGGGAATGAACTTGGGCCTCTGTGAGGGCTGCCTTGGGCTCCACAGCGGCCAGACGTGTGTCCCACGGACTCAGGTCTGGCCCCTGGAGGGACAGCTAAGGGCTGAGTGTGAAACCAGTGGTGCAGCCACGTGCCAGCTTGCATGGCGCCTGTGAGATTGCTCACCTTGCTCACAGCCTCCAGGCTTCTCTTCCCAGCAAGAGCAGAAGGAGCCCGAGAGGGAACAGGCGGAAATTGGAGGGAAATGAGGGGGAGTGAACTTAGAAACTCCCAGCCCAGCACTAAGCTGCCACTTAATAGTATGCAAATGAGCCAGTCGTCAAACAGCTACCCAGAGAGAAGTGCGGGGAGCTCACAGGAGGGCCTCATGGCGGAGAAGTGCCCACGAGAGCCCAGTACACTGCCAGGGGCCTCAGCTAGAGTTGTTGGTTATTTACTGAGCACCTACTATGTATGAGGGGCAGCCACCCCCAGGAGACCACGGCCTCTTCAGTTCTGCCTGGACCTGTGCCAGGCACCTTGCAGCGTTTGCTCTGAGCCCCTTGGTGAGCCCGGGAGGGAGCATCATTGCTGCTTGGAAGGCGGGAAGGCTTCTTGAGTGACAGGAGACTTTGCAAGGTGGACAGAGATGCTCCTTTAAGCGTGTGGTCGGAGTGTAGGTGGTGAGGAGGCCTGTGGGAGACCACAGTTGGTCACAGGTGAACTTGTCCCCCCCCCAGAACACAGGTCACCCGGTGAAATCTGCACGTCAGACCAGCAAGGACTGAGGCTTTAGGGTAAGTATAGCCCATGCAATGTCTGGGACATACTTACCCTAAAGCCTCAGTCCTTGCTGGTCTGATGTGTAGATTTCACTGGGTGTGGTGTGGTTTCCCTTGCAAATCTGGAAACCCTAGTCTGGGCAGGGCACAGGGGCAGAGGGCTGTGTCTGCATCCATGCATCCGTGCTTCTCTGGAAGCACGAGACTGTGCAGGAGAGGCGGGGTGGAAGGGGGTAGGGGTAGGCCCAGGGAGGCTGGTGCTAGTCCCCTGCTGAGGCCCTGTGGTTGACACTTGGCCTTGGACACCCCCTCACCCCCTTTCCAGGAGGACTCCGACTCCGCTGGAGGGGTCGAAAGGGGCCCCGCTGGAGTCTGGGTGGTAAAGTGAACAGAGGCGATATGCTGAGGTGTCAGGGTCTTTAAAAAATACTCCCCATGCACCCCCAGTGAGGCCTGCAGGATTTCATCGCAGTTGGGAACGGGATCCCCACTTGCCCACTCACGGGTCCGCTTGACCCTCTCTGGCTTCTGGAGGGTCCGAGATCCCTTTTCCTTTTTTCGTGTGTAAAAGCATCACTTTGATTCTGTAGCCAAATGCCATCTACCGTGCTGCTGGGCTGCTTTTCAGTCACTGAAATGTTTCTAAACACGGGCAGTCCGAACAGCACCCACCCCCCCCCCCACCGCTGCCCAGACCCCTCACGGCTCCCTGCACCCCTCTTCCCGGGGCCCCCCGTGGCTCCTTGTTTGTGGCTCCTCTTGGGCCCTGCGTGCCTGCGCTCAGAAGTGGCTCGCAGAGAGGCAGATAACGATCGCTTCGGCAGAATCGGGACCGACCCGCCTCTGCCTCCATGAATCAGACTGATTTCGAGCGAATGAGATTTTAATCACCTGTCACTGCCGCCCGCACTTTCTCTATATTTATGATAATTTTTTTTGGTCTTTTTATTGAAATCAGTGTTGACTGAATCAAGTAATCCTGATTAGCAATCTTACTGTACCCAGTCAAGAGTGAAATGCATCCCAGGCCTGTTGGTACACTGAGCATTCTGAAATTGAAAAAAAAAAAAAAAAAAGAAAAAGAAAAAAAAGGTGAAGTTTGTTTATCTTGGTAATAGGTGCGGGCGGGGGCCTTTGAGGACGGCGGCCGTTTTTAATTGTTCTCGACAACCCCAGCCGTGGCGGGGCCTCCTGCCTGCAGTCCTGGCTTCCCGGCTGGATGATCTAGTTATCCGGTTTCTTTAACTTCATGGCGTCGGACAAATGATGGCTGACCTGATTTTAGTTAGTTTCTGTGGTTTGAGACGAGAGATTTGCAAGCACAGGGATGGTCCAGCGGGAGACGGTTCCTTCCCGGGGAGGCTGTGCGGCGTGCGCCCCCCGAGCCCCCTCACCGTATCACCCCTGGAAATGCTGACGTATTGATCTCTTAGGCAGTGGGATAAACTCTGACGGTGACAAGTAAATAGAAGCTTCGAACGTGCTCCTTCTGTCTCTCCAAGAGGGAGCAATCGATCACGAGTGGCATTATCAGAACTGCCGCGGCCCCGAGATGTAAGGGTGCGTCCTTCCCGACACCAGCGAGTGGCCCTCCTCGGGCCTGAGACGGGATGAGGACCAGCTTGTGCAGGGATTGTTCCCAAACGACCAGGCTTTTCTCCTCGCGGGTCTTTATTCCGTCTGCTTGCGGCGAGGGCCCAAAGTGAGAAGGGGGTTATGCACTAAGGCCTCTGTCTTAGCGTCCTATCCGTGGTAGTTATAAAAGCGACAGTAATGCCTTCTGCTTCTGAGAGATTGCTTTCAAAGTCAAATGACTTCCAGGTACCCACAGAGCTGCTGCCTGGCCGCGGGTCCGTGCCTGTGGGGTGGCGGCTTCCTTCCACGCTGCCCTCACCTCCGTCCGCCCAGGCCAGGTGAAGGCCAGCCCCCCATCCTTCTGGCACCAGGAGAGGGGATACTGTGCCTTCTTCCCCTGGCAGTTCAGCTGCCCCTGGGCACTGGACGCAGGTCCGTCCTCTGCAGAGGACCACTGGGTCTTGGGGTGGTCACCTCTGAAGGCGGCTGTGCCTCCTGGGACGGGGCTGTGGAGAGGAGCAGCCTGGCCCCAGAGCCCTGGGGGCCCCAGAGGCCAGCGGAGCCCTGCTAGGGAGCTTGCACAGCTCAGGAGAGCAGGATCCCCTCCTGCCTTGTGTGGTGGGTCGGAGAGAGCCAGGCACAGAGTGATTCTGGTGACTTGTGGTCAGCGGGTCTTGCTTTGTGAGAGGAACAGAATGTATCCAGTGGCTGAAGTAGTCAGTGGGCCCGAATCGGTTCTGGTACTGAGGCTGGCGGAGCAAGAATGGGAAAGTGAGTCATGAAAGTCGCCCGTTTTAAACCGTTCAGACTGCGGTGCTGATGGTCTTGTCAGGCATCAGAGTAGGCGTCGGGAGTGGGGTAGGCTCAGACCTGCCCTCAGGCAACTCGTAGCCCAGCACAGGCACACCAACACTTGGGGCTACTTGGTAGATGCCATTTGGGGGTTCACTTCTCAAACAGGTGACTGACAAAGTCACCACAGGCAGGGCACTTTGGCATGTAATGCTGGGGTCCACTATGGCCATCAGGATCTGTAGTGTGCATGGCACAATGCTCACACCCCCACCTGGCTTTCCAAGGATGGTCCCAAAGTGCACTTGGGTTCCAGGAGAACGTTTAGGGGCCCGTAATGACCTTACATCAAAAAAATATCCCGAAGACATTACCTTTTTAAACACCGTTCTGTCCAAGGCAAAGAAAACACAAACCCGTAGTTTTACGGGCTCTAGTGTTTATATCTTAGTAACACAACGAGTTGGGTAAACCCTCTTCTTGTGCCAAAAAGAAATTGCTCTGGTTTGTACATGTGTTTTAAGGAAGTTGCATCGAATCGTGTCCCTGTGCTTGGTGACCCTCCTCTGTGGGATAGAATGTGGTGCTCGGCATCTGGCTGGGCCACCTTGGAAGGGGTCTAGGGTCCACCCGCCCAGATACTTACTGATTTGAATGTCTCTGCCTCAGATTCAATTCCCATCTTATGTCTATTAACACCTCATCACCCAGTCTTCCCAACGCATTATTAAGAAGGCCGTTCTACGAATGTTTACATAGCACTGAATACATCTGTGTTGGCCCCAGCTCTCCACCGGCCGGGCTTGTGCTAAATAGAGTCCTTTCAAGGACTGAAACCTTCCTGTCTCTGCAGTGTCTGGGCACAGCCCGGGGGCCCTTGCTCAGGACATACTGGGGGCTGGGCCTGCAGGGCCCCCTCAGACTTCAGACCTCTCTGGTCCTTTGCATAGAATTAGCCTCCAACCTGACAAAATGCAACTGTTAATGAATTAAAAACTGAACGAGGCAGAGAACTCCCCAGAGGAGCCAGAATGGCCGCCGTCAGCTCGCGCTCACTCAGGGACGGTCACAGAGTCCATTAAAACAGCGAAGGCCTATGGATGAAGCACTTCACTGTGCCATGACCACCACGAAAAAGAGGGAGCCCCGAGCCCCACGGGAGTAGGGGAAGTCAGTCCCGGGAGCCCCGACTGTGGGATACTAGGCGGCCGTTTGGAAGGTAGATTGGTGTAGGGGGCGCCTGGGTGGCTCCGTCGGTGAAACGTCCGACTTCGGCTCAGGTCACGATCTCGCGGTCCGTGAGTTCGAGCCCCGCGTCGGGCTCTGTGCTGACGGCTCAGAGCCTGGAGCTGCTTCCGATTCTGTGTCTCCCTCTCTCTCTCTGCTCCTCCCCCCCTCACGCTCTGTCTCTCTGTCTCAAAAATAAAGAGTAAAAAATTTTTTTTCAGAAAGGTAGATTGGTGTGTAAATTGGAAACATTCTTACTACGTTCTTAAATGAAGTGAAAAGGGTATAAAAATGTGTATACTATGTGATCCCAATTTTTTAAAAAATGTGGAAAAGGAACTGTGAGGAAATAGAGCAGTAATTGTGGTGAAGCTCAGGGTGGTGAGTTTATAGGTAATTTTTATGTTCTTTGTATACTTTTAGGTATTTTCAAAAAATTTTTACCATGTGCATTAATTATTTTTATGATCCTTTTACAGTGACTGAGACGCATTACACGTCAGGTTTCTGAGTCAGTGTCTAGCATCTGAAATTGTTCTTTCCGGGGTGGAATGTTTTGTGTTTCCAGGACCGGGGTGAGTGGCTCTGAATGGTGGCGTCTCCTTCAGAGCTCGCCTCCCCCGTTTCTCCCTGATTTCTGACCGTGGGAGCCGCGGGCACCCGTGGGAGCAGACACAGGCAGTGCAGGGCTGGGGGGCTGAGTCCTCTAAAAATGGACGCGTGACAGCATGGAAATGTGTAAAAAGCGGGCAGAAATACAGTTCACAGTAAGTTCCACTTACCCTGTTTCTGTGTCCTTCCTGAGTGTGGCCCACGGGGCCGGGAGGTGGCGTCGGGCGTAAAGTCAGTACGGGCCAGACAGCTTCTCGCCTGCAGACCCTCCTTCTCTAATGACAGCCTCCAGGGCCCCCGACCTGCCGGGCGGTGTCTCTTACTGTCCTCAGGGTCTGAGGTGATGTCTGAGGGCAGGACACGGAGGCAGAGTGAAGGCTGAAAGGTAGAAGGTAAAGATAGTGAAGTGCAAACCCCCCCAGATCCCAGAGGCACTTGCTTACGGCTGGAGCCAGCAGCGTAGACAGCGTGATGCCCAGAGAGGTGGTGAGCTCCCCGTCACTGCCAGACTCCGCTTTTTGGCGCAGCAGGAGGGACCCATGTCTGCGACTTCAAGGCTTCTGGGTGCTTCTGCTCCCGTGCGGATCGGTTACGATTCGATCGATGGAAACTGCTGGAAGCATGTTCTGGATCTTGTTACTCTAGTCTCAGAGTGGGGGGAAGCCGAGAACTTTCGTGCATTCGATTGATTCGGAAAGACGTTTAGTCCCCTTGGTACTTGAATCTGTGGAGCCACGGTGTGCTCGTTGGGGGCAGGGGCGTTTGCAGTCCTTGCTGCCAACTGTACAGCCTGTTTGGTTACCCCGGTCAGGCAGCCAGTACCTGGATTTACGGTTGTTGGCTGTTCACTTTCCAGGCCTCATTAAAAACCAAACAAGTCACAGCTTCCTCTTGTCTCTGACAAGCTCCAAAGTGCCCCGAGGAGTACTGGTCCCAGGGCTCCTCAGGGCTGAGGGTGCAGGATGTGGCTTCTCCGGGGAAACCGTCCTGACCTGCCTCTCGGGGGTGCTGGGAAGCCCTTCAACCGGCGGGCCTTTTCAGTTTGCACAGCGCCTCCCATGGAGTGGCTCCTGAGCCCCTTTCCAGGGGATGCTGGCCTCCACATGGCAGGTTTGGGCAGTGCAGGCCCTGCGCAACTGTCCTGGTCCCTCACTGTGACACTCAGGGCCTTGCCTGCCTCCGCCAATGAGGTGGCCTCACCATTTCCTTAAGCATTCCATCTCCAGTCGTCCCTCACCCTCCCTGGCCCCCAGGTGCACGCTTGATTTTGTCTGTTTATCGTGTGACTTTCTGGCTTTGCAGTTGAGCCTGTCCTACCCGCCCTTGAAGGCCCAGCTCCTCCTCAGGCTGTCTTGTCCCTCGAGGTGAGCATTGGTATGATCCAGGCTGAGTATGTCTCGGGCCGGATTGTCTGATGTCTTTCAGCCCAGGCTTCAGCTTCTGCGTCCCCGGGAAGCAGCCTCCCACCTGTGGGCTCTGTGAACACTGGTGCCCATTTAGTGCCCCCACGTGGGCAGCTCCACGTGCCCCTCCGTGACCTCCCCTCTGCTGCTCACACCCCGGCCTCCAGGAGCCCTGCGGCCTTTCTGAGTGTGGTTACTGGGCTGCACCCCCACCCCCCACGAGATCACGTGCTCTTTGCGGGCCGACGGCCAGCACGTGCCCAGACTGTTCGTTTTGAATCAATGACTGCGACTCAGCATTTTGGGGAGCAGTGAGGTGCCTTCTAAGGAACTGAAATTCCTCCCGATTAAAACTAGCAACCTGGCCTCGGTTAAGTCGCCTGCCCACGATTCGTGCCCCCGTGTCCCAGGGCGACAGACTTTGCCCACGTGGAACGCTGTATTCACACCAGGGGTTTTAATGCAGCTTCAGATATTCATGGGTGTCTAATGCCAGAGAACCAGAGGCCGCTCTTGTTACGTGCCTCTAATTTTTTTGGTAAAGACTGAGGTCATATCTCACGTATGTTTTCTTCTTTTAATGTTTATTTATTTTGAGAGAGAGAGAGAGAGAGAGTGTGGGTGAGCAGGGGAGGGGCAGAGAGAGGGAGAGAGAGAATCCCAAGCAGGCTCTGTGACTGAGCCTGAGGAGGAGCTCGATCTTAGGGACCATGAGATCATGACCCGAGCCAATCAAGAGGCAAACGCTTAACCGGCTGAGCCCCCCCAGGCGCCCCTAACTGCCTCTGATTCTTGCGGGCAGGTTTTCTGGAATCCCAGCACGAGTGGTCGGGTGACAGAGTGCCATGCTGAATGGGACTTTGCGTTGGGTTTTCACGTCCTGGAAATCTCCACTCAGAGAGTGATGCAGGTGGAATGTGTTTTATCGGCCTCCTACTTTATCCCCACGTTCACTAATGTGACTCTTGGGAGTGTAGGCACACTTCCTCTGTTGGGAAATCATTCTGCTATCGAGTGGTCCTTTACTGCAGTTGCCGTGAGAGAGCTGGGTGCTGTCGTTCTGACCCAGCTGACCCCCCCGCCCCCCACCGGATGGGCATCGTGTAACCAGAGGGAGGGTCTGCAGTCTGTTGGCCAGAACCCTGCTCCCTCATTTACTAGCTGTGTGATTTGGGGCAGTGCCATTCTCCTCTGAGTTTTGTTCTCTGTGGAACAGATAACACACGTGAGTGTGCAGTTTGTGTGTTTGTTTATTTATGTAAACATTTTTTTAATGTTTATTTTTGAGAGAAAGAGCACACTAGTGGGGGAGGGGCAGAGAGAGAAGGAGACACAGAATCGGAAGCAGGCTCCAGGCTCCGAGCTGTCAGCAGAGCCCGATGTGGGGCTCGAACTCACCAACCGCGAGATCATGACCTGAGCTGAAGTCGGATGCTTAACTGGCTGAGCGACCCAGGCGCCCCTATTTATTTACTTTTTTTAATGTTTATTTTTGAGACAGAGCATGAGTGGGGGAGGGGCAGAGAAAGAGAGACACACGCACGGGATGTGAAGCAGGGTCCAGTCTCTGAGCAGTCAGCACAGGGCCCGACACGGGGCTTGAACCCACGAACCGTGAGATCATGACCTGAACCGAAGTCGGATGCTCAGCTAACCGAGCCCCCCCGGGTGCCCCTGTGTCGTTTATTTTGAGGCAGGGATGAGTTCTCTGTGCAATGGGGTGGCACAGAGCCGCTGGCCCCGAGGAGATGGCGGTCAGGGACACTGGCCGTTGCTGCCGCTAAGAGTGAGACGGTAACAGCAACGGTGAGAAGGCGTTACCGACGTTTGCCGCTGCTGACTGTAGTCCGTGCGGCTCACCTTAATCTGGCCCTGCTGGTTTGGCCTAAGGATGGACACGTTCAAGTATGTCTTCCAGCCCATTTTGTGGAGGGAGAAAGTGAGGCCCAGAGAAGGGAGGGACACAGCTGGAGCTCAGGCCCCAGGAGACATTTGGGACAAAGGTCTGGGTGCTGAACAGCTCCACAAGGCGCATGCTGGGGTGTGGCCTTGCCTCGAGCCTGCCTGGAACCCTCCTTCCACATGACTGTCTGCAGAAAGAAGCCCTTCCTTCCTGGGCCCGTGCTGCTGTGGGAACTGGGCCGTCCTTGCCCTGGCCTCAGCCTCTCCGTCTGTAAGATGCGGGCAGCTCCGCTCACGCGTCCGCTCTGGCCCCGCACCGGTGTCTCAGCATTACGTTACGGCATAAGTTCGTGACACACAGTTTGCAGCTCACGGGTGCCGGGCTCGGGGTCCTCCACAAAGGGCCATCGCGTCCGTGACTGCAGCCCGCTCCGTAGGGTTCGTCCTCATCCCGCGAACGTTTATGGGTTTGCCCAGGGCCGGGCCTGCCCTCCGGGAGCTGCAGCGGGTAGGGAAGCGCCCAGATTTTCAGCCAGCTCTCTGCCCAGTGGAGGTTAAGTCTGGGCACAAATAGATGCCAAGGGTAACAGGATGCAGGCAGGTGTGACCTCCCAGGGTCACGCACTGGGGCCGGCATGGCTTGGCTTGGCTCCCGGCCCCACCGATGACCAGCCGTGCCGTCCTGGGTGAACCACCTCAGCCCTCTGTGCTCTGGTTCTGGAGTGATGTCCTGCCCACCCCGCCGGGGACCCCGAGTTACCAGCAGGAGCCAGCCAGCTGGAGGAGGTGCTGGGGGCCACGGCTGAGCGGGGAGCACGACTCCACAGGGGTTGGCTGGGCTGTCTGGAGGCAGAGGAGTCAAGGTGGGGTCGGCATAAGCCTGGCCCCCGACGAGGCCTCCTGAGGGTGTGTGCGGACATCTCTGGGGAGCAGAAAGTGGTGGCTTAGCCCTTGTGCACCCACGCTGCTCTGGGAGCCGGGCTGTCCCGAGAACATGCCAACTGTCCTGCCTTCATGGGTGTCTGCAGAAGGCAGCAAGAGCCACTTGGGGCATGAGCAGAGAGACGTGGGGAGAGCGGAGGGCTGTGGCGGACTGGGGCTGGCCAGGCAAGTTTGGGGTGAAATAGCAGGTAGGGGGGCCGGGAGGAGGGGGGACGCCTGTCATGCCGGGGGTCTTTATCAGGCACACACAGCCATGACTGTCGCCTCCTGGGTGGGAGACCACCTCCGAGGCCCTCTCTCGGGAACAGGTGCGCAGGAGAGGGCCATCCCACCAGGTGGGGTGGCCATCGGCCTTTGGAAGGGGAGCCGGGTGCTTGGCCGAGGCAACTGCTCTTTCCTGAGAACGGCAGGCCTTGGGCCTCACGACCTGTCCCTGCGGGGCTCGGTGAGGTCCCGCCCCAGGTGCCGTCTGCCATGTGGGTGCCGGCCGGTTGGCAACTGACTTCTGTGCTCCTCACCCAGGGCGACTCTGCCCCCCAGGAGGCACTGGCAGCGTGCAGAGACCTCTTTGGTTGTGACAGCCGGGGGCTGAGGTTCGCCCGGGTACAGTCAGTGTCCCCATGTCAGGGGCGACCCTTTCACTGTGGTCCCTCACGTTTGTTCCTGATAATCTGAAGCAGTATTTTCCCCTGGAAGGTGACTCCTCTTTGGGTTCTCAGATAAAACCCGCTGTGTTTACTCGTGTTCATCTGGGTACCCTTAGCCAGATCTCTTCATTTTTGCTGGCACTTTGTTGGCTCTGCCCAGATAGTCCCCGGTCCCCTGAGTGTCAGGGCCTGCTTTTGGGGGCCACTGGGGTCCCCTCCGGAAGACGCGGAAACCGAGGCTCACAGAGGAGCGCCAGGACTCCTGGCCTCCAGCCCTGAGCCCAGAGCTGTCTGCACCACAGCCCCGTGACCCTTCCGCGGCTCCCATGGGACACCTGCCAGCCCCACGAGGTGCTTCACGCCTTGCCTGGCCCTTCCCCACCTGGCAGCATGTCTGACTCCATGCAAAACAGTTCGGAGTCAAGACTCTCGGCGAGATTCGTCAGGTCTGGTCTGCTCTTCAAAAGTGCTGCTTTCCACGATTCCTCTGAGTTTTAACAGTGTGGGTCACGCTTTTTCTCCCGTTCATTGATCTTTCTCCGTCCGTAAAATGGGACACGTGGCAGGGAGGTCTGCTAAACTTTGGCCCCATCAGTGGCGTCCACATCTCCCTGTTGGGTGGTGATACGGAGCTGACCCTCCTCATGGTAATTCGGAACTCTCCGGGTGCGGGTGTACCTCGCCCTCGGGGGTGGCACGGACGGTCCCCTCCCCCAGACGTTTGCTGCAGAGATGGGGCACCTGGAGGGCTCAGGGGCGCACCTGCAGGCCTGCCTCTTTGTCACGGTCACTTGGTGTTTATGGAGCACCTGCACGTGTCCAGCACTGGGCAGCTCTCGGGCTCGGCGGTGGCTCCAAACAGACCTGGCCCTGCCCTCCCGTGGCCGAGACCCTGGGAGCCCCTCGGGGCAGGGTCCGTGGTTTCTAGGGCTGTCATGTTCCCAGACCAGCCGCTGGGGTGCCACATGGTCTTCCTGCAGCTAGAGCACAGATGACGCTGTCGGCCCAGAAACACAGGTGGCCTGTGCTACTAGAATGTTCCTTAGGCTCCTTGAGTAGCTCTCGGGGATGCAGAGTGAAAGCTACCCTCTCTGCCTTTCTCATCAGCTCTGCCCACCTCACCCCTGGGGCTGTGCCCCTACCATACCCCTGCTAGTCCCCCATCCCCTCCCCCCTCGCCTGTACTGTTCCCTGCGCCCCCGACACCTTCTTCTGTGCTCGTCAGATCCCGAACCCTAACTTTGAAGCTCAGCTCAACGCCACTGCCTCCACATCCCCCCAAATCATGAGGCGGCTGATGCCTGTGCTGTTTAGTCACCAACCCCAACCGGAAATGCCCGTCCGCTCCGGGACTCGTGGTTGGCTTGTCCTGTGTTTGTCCTCCTCGCTGTTCCTCAGAGTGTGGGGTCTGGCTCGTACCCCGCCACCATGCCGTGTCCAGGACAGGACTGCCACGCTAGAGCCCGGCACACGTTTGCTCTTGGAATGTGGATCGGGGTTGGGGGCCGTCTACAGCCTCTGCCCGGGCAGCGCCCCAGCCCTTCCCGACAGCCTGCCCTGTGCTGAGCACTGTGGTGCCAGATTACAAGGGTTGAAAAAGAAGGTGCTGGAATCTCTGTGGGCTGAGGGGAGGCGCAGACCTCAGTGCACATTGCCTGGGAACCTCCACTCCTGCCCTGTGAGGTCATCAGCCCCAGCTCCCGGCCAGGGGCGGGCGTGAGAATCTCACACGTCTGGGCCCCCCACCCAGTGTCTCTGTCCCAGGGGGCCCCTGATCATCACTGAACGACCACATGGACCCTCAGGGTCTCCTCTGGTGCCCTGCCAGGTCAGTGATATAGAAGGGACCCGACAGGTTGCACTGGGACAGGGGAAAACGGCAGTTCTGGCATTGTCTCAAGCCCCTCCCCTTAGTGTGGTGGTCCAATCTGACTTCTGATCTTCTTCTAGGTCTAATGCGTTTTCTCAGATTTTCCCCCAAGTTAGATTAGACACGAGCCTTTGTGAAAACCGGACTTCTCTCCCAGCCCCGTTTATTCCTTAATAAAGGCGTGTGGGGCTGGGACTTGGCTGGGACCCAGCCGATCTGTTGAGGGCCCACAGCTATGACGTGAGTGCCCAAAGAATCCATGCTGAGCAGTCTCCAAAACGCTAGACTGGGTGTCCTCGGCCCCAGGGATGCTGGGTAGGAGGGCGCAGTGAGGGCTACGTGGGCCCTCCCTAACCGTAGGTGGACAGGCCACTTAAAGAGATGAGTTTCTGCGTCTGTAAAGCAGCATGGCCAGGCCTTAGCCTGTAGGCCGGATGGGAGGTTACAGGGGAAAACGGCGCAGAGCATGGCACCTGCCCGTGGCAGGCTCTCAATTTAGGGTGGTCGTTGCTGTTATCGGGATTAGGGTTGTGCCTTTGCTGATCCCACCTCCTGAACAGCCCTTAGTGGCTTACTCTGAGGAGAACCTAGCCCCCAGAAGGGCACCCGGGGCTGGCACTTGGCCCTGAGGTATCATTACAGACCGGGTCTGGGGCTTTGCTGATATAAGTCCTTTTGGGAAAACTCTTCTGCAATTCAGATAATCTCAACCTTTTTTTGCTTTTTTGTTTTGTAAACTTAGTTGTTTAGTTGCCTTTTTCCCTTGCTGGGTTTCTTTGAAGTGAAAACCTATCATTCTTGTAATTTGTAAAATAATGAAGCGCCTACATGAGATGGACACGTGGTGCACGCCCCACGTTGAGTGTGATGGACACGTGATGCGCGCCCCATGTCAAGTATGATGGACATGTGATGCGTGCCCCATGTTGAGTATGATGGACACATGGTGTGCCCCCCACGTCGAGTATGATGGACACGTAGTACTCCCCACGTTGAGTATGATGGACGCATGGTGTGCCCCCCACGTCGAGTATGATGGACACGTAGTACTCCCCACGTCGAGTATGATGGACACATGGTGTGCATCCCACGTCAAGTGTGATGGACGCATGGTGCGCGTCCCACGTCGAGTGTGATGGACGTATGGTGTCCCCCCATGTCGAGTGTGATGGACACGTAGTACTCCCCACGTCGAGTGTGATGGACACATGGTGCGCGTCCCACGTCGAGTGTGATGGACGCATGGTGCGCGTCCCACGTCGAGTGTGATGGATGCATGGTGCGCGTCCCACGTCGAGTGTGATGGACGCATGGTGTCCCCCCATGTCAAGTGTGATGGACGCGTAGTACTCCCCACGTCGAGTGTGATGGACGCATGGTGCGCGTCCCACGTCGAGTGTGATGGACGCATGGTGTGCGTCCCACGTCGAGTGTGATGGACGCATGGTGCACGTCCCACGTCGAGTGTGATGGACGCATGGTGTCCCCCCATGTCGAGTGTGATGGACGCATGGTGCGCGTCCCACGTCGAGTATGATGGACGCATGGTGCATGTCCCACGTCGAGTATGATGGACGCGTGGTGCGTGTCCCACGTCGAGTATGATGGACGTGTGGTGCACATCCCATATCCCACGTCGAGTATGATGGACACGTGATGTGTGCACCCATGTTGAGTATGACAGACGGTGTGCACCCACATCAAGTATGAGCTGCAGAGCAGCCAAGGGCTCTGGGCTTGGTCTTTGCAAATCAGTTGTACTTCTTGTGAATGGGTCTCTTTTCCTCCTGGGATTTCTGGATACTTTTATTTGACATTTTGGAGGCTCAGGTCTGGACATGACCTTGGGGTCGCCAGGCCTTCACTTGTGTCCCCCAGATTCCCTGCTGGAGGGGCTGTGCCTGTGGCAGGAAGCTCTCCCTTCAGCTGTCCTGGCCCCTGCTCATGTGGCCTCAGTGAAGGACCCCTTGGGCTGAATTGACTTCTGTCCCCAATGTGGCCCTTGGGTCCTGGAACAAGCAGGAGCCTTGTGAGTTCAGGGGATACCCCAGGTTAACCAGCTGTTTTATGATTGGGGCCCTTGCGGCCAGGTCCTGAACTGTGTCCAGAATTTGGGGTGTCACCATCCTCGTCAGCCTCCCTGGCACTTGACTGTGCTCCGTGGGCCCCTGGGCTGTGGCTGGCCCCTCCCCACCCCCCCAGCACTGAGCCCTTCTTGGTGGAACACGTCCATCTCGAGGGGGCTTTGTGCCTAATGGCCCAAACAGCACAACATGACCTGCACGGGTAATTCTTGTGTCCTTGAAAGGCACTTCAAGATTAGATTCTTACAGCCACACTGTATTGAATTATAAAACATTTTCTGTATGTTACCTCACCTAATTCTTGTTGAACCTTAAGAGGCAGCAGACAGGAGAGGTTATTCCCATTTTAAAGATGTGGAGACTGAGGCTTACGGAGGGAACGTCCAGGGCCACATAGCTGGTGAAATGCAGTGGAAGTCGGACCGGGGCCTTCTCACTCCTGACTGTGTTTTTCTTTTTCTTTTTCCTTTAAAAAAATTTTTTTAACATTTGTTTTTTTAGAGTGAGAGAAGGGGAGGGGCAGAGAGAGTGGAAGGGAGAGAGAGAATCCCAAGCAGGCTCTGCACTGTCAGCACAGAGCCCGATGTGGGTCTTGAACCCACAAACTGCGAGATCATGACCTGAGCTGGAGTTGGACGCTCCGCCGACTTACCGCCCCCCCCCCCCAGGCGCCCCCCTGACCCTGCTTTTCTAAACACACTTTCCACCTCTTACAGGGAAAAGCGTCGGGGGTGGCCTTGCCTAGGCCCTGTGCTGCCTCCGTGGCGTTTCTCAGACTCGCTGCTTCTCATTCCCGGGACCTCACCAGTGCTGTCTGAAAAATGATAATGCTCGTGACTCGTTATGTGGAGAGAATCCTGATTTCTTAATTAGGAGATACGTGCATGGGCTTCCGGAAGGCACCTCCTCAGCAGCCGCTCCCTCCGCTCCAGGAGGGGCCGCGCTCCGGAGGGTGGAGGCCGCCGCTGGCCCCTTCCTCTCTGCCTTCATCTGAGAACCTAACACAAGCCCAGTTTCTAGAAAACACAGGAAAACACAAGTGGGCATTTTCAGGTGGGTGTGTGTGTGGTGTTGTGCGATAATGTATTTGCATTTGGATATTTAGATAAAATATTGTGCTTCCCTCCAAATGCTTGGCCATCTGTGGGCACAGCTTTTCCGCCGCCTTGGCTGCTGGTGTTTTCCCAGCGTGGGCGTCTGGGCGCTTGCTCGTTAGGACCGGCTCCATGCAACGTCGCACCTCGTACCAGCCGGCTCCCGGACCGCGTCCAAGCTGCACCCGGCTCCTCTGGGTTATCCCGGGCGTGCGCCCACCCGCTGTCCCCCCTTTCCTGTCCGAGATGCCAAGAAGATGAATCTCCAGCCATCGTGGGGTGGTCCCCGCTCCCCGGCCGGGTGCTGGGTCCTGGGCCCCTCTGCTTAAATGAGGCCTCCTGGTACAGAGACTAACGGAGCTCCTGGCGCCCCGTGGCAGGCATCCGTGAATATTTGTTGACTGGGTAAATGAGCGTCTCATTTTCTCTCCTCTCTCTCCCTCCCTCTGCCCCAGTTCTGTTGATGAGGCTAGAACTGACCCAGGGGAGGAGGCACCCCTGCCCTTTTCAGGCAGATGGCGGGCAGCAGACAGCTGCTTAGGGCCCTGCGGTGCCGGGCGTGGACTGTGGCTGTCCTTCCAGGTGCTCTAACGGGACTGCGGGGGCTGTCTCCATTCGTAGGTGCACAGATAGAACCCCTGCCCCGGTCTCTGGGCTCCTTCTACCGCCATGCCCTCTTGGTGTCCAGCCACTGCCTTTCCCAGGCCCGATGTGATGTTCCACTGACTGAGGGAGGGTTTTGCTTCACTTTTCCTTCCTGCTTGGTCCTGCCCCCCTTTGTGTGACGTCCCCTCATGTGCACCCAGGAGGGGTGGTCTGGACCTGATGGGTGGAGGCTGGGGTCAGTTGGTGGCCTCCGTCCAGGCCCCCCACTCAGGAATCTCCCAGCAGGGTGCCCAGCACAGCGAAGGCCAGTGTAGGTACCTTCTCCTGCCCTTTAGATGGACGGGGTGTGCCCAGGGGACCTCCCTGCTGGGCTGCCCCTGCCCTTGGGGACCAAAGGAGAGGGTCTCTGTTTCTGTTAGGCCTTCACTCCAGCACCTTGGCTGAGGGTACGTGGAGACCCTATTTGGACTGACCCAGCCCCTCCCCGAGCCCCAGGGAGAACGCGCCCACAAGAGATGCCCGCACCCCTGGGGACTTCTGGGCAACAGCACCCACCATGTTCTGCCACTGCAGTTGTCATTTTTTCAGGGGCTCTCCGGGTTTTTCACTGCTTGAGTATCTGTTTCTGCTCCGTGGCTGCGTCAGTGTCTGGCGTTTAGAGAGCACCAGGCACGGGACGCTGTCTGCTAACGGGGCCGAGGTGCAGGGCAGAGCTCCCCTGCCTTCTGGGCCAGGCAGCCCCCTCCCAGAGGCCTCGAGGCACATCCACAGCCAGCGCCACCCCTCCGCCAGGGGCAGTCCCACATGCTCTTTGTGCTCTTTGTGCTGTGGTCGGCTGTCCGTGCAGAGTGGGGTGTGGGTGGTGGCGCAGGCAGGCCTCGGCTCCCTGAGCCCTGGGGCTACCGGACCCTTCGAGGAGCCTCCACTCCCCTGGGACACATGTGGGTTTTTTTGGCCTTGGGACCCCAACACTGCCCAACGGCGGGAGTGTTTTTTGTGAGCGTAGCTGTGTGCGCTCGAACGGCCCGGCCTGGTCTGGCAGTCCATAAGATGAGAAAGCGTGAGGATAAATCCAGAGTTCTCTGGTGGAATTTCCATGAAGGACAGAAATGAGATTAATGAATAAAGGGTTTGGCTGCAAATGCTCCGGCTTAAGCTTTCTGGGGAAGAAAATCCAGGATTTAGATGTGAAAGTGGTGGCCAGCCCTCTGTGAGTCCCGGCTGTGTGCGAATTGACCCGAAAGGTGGGCCTGGCCTTCCCCTTGGGCGGAAGGGGAAACTGAGGCGATCGGAGGGCTGCGAGCCGGGCAGCGTGGCCGGGGGTTCTGGGGCCGCCCCGCTCCCAGCCGGCACCCCCACGTCCCACGGGCCCTACAGCCGCCCTCACAGGTGGTGGCCCACCCTTCTCGGCATCCCCAGAGAACCCAGGCTCCTCCTCGGGCTCATATCTCGTTTGCTTTCACGAGGAGTACGTTTCCGGGGTGCCGTGGTGCTGGCGGAGCTTGGGGGTTGCTGTCTCAGGGCCTGAGGACCCCCTCGGAGACAGGGCTCCGCTGGCCGTTCCCTGGAACCTACAGGCCAGTCATCATATTGCTTGGGACCCCATAGGGCTCCAACGATAAACTGTGCGTGTGTATTCCCCCAGGAAAAGAAGGGGATGCTGCGGACCTGCCCGCTCCCCGCAGCCCGTCAGCCCCGTTAGCACAGAACGCCCCTCATTTAGGGCCCCGCCTGGTGCCGTGCGTGTGACTGCGCGTGAGCTGCTGGAGAAAACGTGTGCAGGTGTTAAAAGGCGCACGGAGACGCCCGGAGATGGTAATGACAATGTTTTGTTATCTTTATGCTGTTTTCTTTGCACGCTTGTTAAAACGTGGGGCCAGAGTGTCTGTGACGGACCTAACAAGTGCCTTCTAATCAGGCCGGAATGTTTCTGTCAGGCACAAGAAAAATGCTTAGCGCGAACAAAGATGCGTTCTCCCCCCAAGAAACACATTTGTTTAAAGATTGGCCTGTCAATTTGTGAATCAACATTTCGGCTTTTTGCTCAGACGCCACGCTCGTGCCGCTCTTGCCGAAGAAGGGGGAATAATACAAAGCTGCTGTTTGTTGTTGGAAGGAAGTAAACTTCATCAGGTCGACTTAGATGTGTGTTTCAGATGTCACTCAGTACTCCTTTCTTGTAATGAAACGCTGCATACAGATTTCTTCCCGAGGCTCAGGGGGATTAGACCCAGTAAAAGAAGAATTCAGTCTTCCTCGCCGTGGCGCATCAGAGTGAGAAGTTTAAAATCCACAATTTATTCAAATATTGATATTTCTACTTGTCAGAAGAGAGGGGCCTTGAAATTTCCACTGAGCACTGTTGTCAGAAGAATTGCAAGAAATGTGTCAGATAATTCATAAACGGAGTTCACTGCTGTGAAATCAGTTGGGAACAGGGAAAAAATATATTCTTGTCGATGTAGAATAGGGGCAATATAACAGAAAATAGCACTCACTTTTCCATCATGTCAGGCAAATGCTCAATTTGGGCCAGGTATTTTTTTAAACAGCCTGCTGCTTCTAGAGAAGCCCAGAATGCATGAAAAATGTTTTGAGTTCTGCTTTGTAGACAAGAGATCTGTTTGTTGTTTTTTCCCCTCTGAGACCTCTATTTCCCATCCTGCAGGAGCCAATCGGAAGGCAGCTGCCAGCGGCTCGGCTTGGCGAGCAGGCAGTCCTGCATATGGTTTGCATTAAGGCCCTAAAAAGCTGTGAAGAGCCGGGTAATGATGTAAAGGGCCAGCGTAAATTCCAAACTGTTGATAGCAGGGAGAGGAGGTTCACAGAGGCTCCTAGGGTTCTGGAGCCCGCTTCTCAGAGTCGGGCCTGGGTGTTTCTGTGCTTTGGAGCCACAGAGTGGAGGGTGGGTCCCATGCACAGGAAGAGGCCCGGCATAGTTGAAATTCTTGGTGCATGAGGACCGCCCCCCCCCCCCATTTGCACTTTGTGGTGGGCTTTCTGAGCAGTGGGTCCGATCCTCTGGCAGACCTGTGGCGGCGACACCCCCTCTCGTGTGGCCACATTGCTTTCACGGGGAGGCCGGCGCGGCGGGCCTCGTGAGTCCGCGTGCGCCGAGATCACGTGAACACGAGTCCAGGAAGGGCCACGAGCATATGTCCCCAGCGGGGCCCTCCTGAAACTCCCGTACCAACCGCCCCTGTTTCTTTGTTCGCAAAGCCCCCTTGAGGCCAGCAGGGCTGTCCTGCGTGTGCGTGAGGAGGTGTCCACAGGTCTGTCTGGGCCTGGCTTTCTCGGAGCCAGTGGTCACTGTTTCCCCAAATCCACCGTGGAAGCTGACTCCCTCCATCTTTCCTGCCGGGCTTTTGGCCTTCTTGGTTCTGAACAACAGGTTTGCTGTCTGTCTCTGCCCTGCTTCACCCCTGTGCCCCCTCTCTGGACCCTCCACGCTGGGGGAGGCAGACGACTTTTCCAGGGGGCCCAGTTGATGCTACTCCCCGGCTTGGGTCCCTGGATGGGCGTGGAGATTTTCAAGGCGCTGTTGATGGATCATGGGAGGCTGATGGGGCCAAGCAGGGCTGTGAAGAGCAGCCAGAACCGGGTCTAGGGAGAAAGGGTCAGTCGGGTGCCCTGAGGACAGCGCTCTAAGCCAGCTCTGCAACAGCAGGGAATTTTTTGTTCTCCTTCCACTAACTGTGGGCCCGGGAAGGGCCACAGGTGCGTCCCTCTGACTCGGCCAGAATTCCAGTCCTGGGGCTGGAGGCCCAAGCGCACTGTGGCTGTGGTCATCGCCACGTTTGGTGCGGGCACCGGGCGTGCTCTGCCCGGCTCTCTGGGGGATCCCATCCCCCGGGGCCGTGGGTTGGGGAGTGGCCTGTGGGTGATGAGCTTGTGATGGTGTCTCAGAGGCTGGTGCTGGGTCCTGAGCCTCTGAGCCCAGTTCTGTGCGGCAGATCTTACCCCCCTTCCCGGTCAGCAGCCTTGTCCTAGCTGCACCTGCGCCTGGCGGGTGTGGGTGTGCTGAGTTGCATCAGGAAGAAAGCAGTTGTGAACCCCCACCTTGGCCATGTGGTCACGCAGTGGCCGGGCCCGTGCATAGGCTTGCAGCTCAGCAGGGGACCTGGGTCCAGCGTGCTCTTAGGCCCGCGTCTCTGCGTGGAGTAGAGCACAGTGAAGTCCTTACCTGGATGTCTCTGTTGCTTACATCACATGACTGCAGCTCGCAGGGAAGTGTAGGGGAGGCGGGGGACCATGGGGGTGCACCAGGAGCAGGAGCAGTGGGCAAAACCGTTGGCTTTGAAGACAAAACTAGGTTCTGAGGTATTAAGATGTTTTCGCTGAGATTTGATGAATGTCTGGCAAGTTGGTGGTAGGGGAGGGCTCTCTGGACCCTTCCAGTTTAGATTTTAGGATCGTAAATGTAGTTATTTCTGACTTGGTTTGCAGATTTTTGAACATATGTGCACACGTGTGTACGTATGTGTATATATGTGAGTAATTTTATTTTACTCAATTTTTTTCCCTGTAAAGTACATGATGGGTGTGGGGCGTTGGGGGGGGGGGGGGAGGCATCTCTTTTGTTAGAAGTAATGGATGCTGTTAATTCTTCCAGGCCCTGTGCTGGCCTAGGGGACTCAGGTGTTTACACAGTCTGTGCTTAAGGAAACTGTCAAGTAATCCCTTTACGGGGGTGCCCGGCCTTGTTGGCTCCCTGTGCTTGTCCCCACACGCAGAGCTCTGGGGTGTCTGCTCCACAGACCCTGGCCCTGGGCGGGCTCGTTAGCGTGGCAGGCTGGAGGCCCCCACGCCTGCCCGCGGCAGCCGGCCTCCTGTCCACGCCTGCTTACTGTCTGCTGGGTGTCGGCGGGTCTGTCATCGGTGCGAGTGGAGCTGAGCCCTGACAGTGAGGAGGTAAACGCTCCCTGCCTGAATCCCCCATTAACTTTGTGAGGCGTATTGATTTCTTGTAAAAATAATGATATTGACAGGCCTTCCAGGAGTAATTGTTTCCAGAGTGTGGAGGTCACTGTGGCGAGGGAAGGTTGGGAGCTGGGCTCTCAGAGCCTGAGAGCCCTGGGGTGGGCGCCCCCGCTCGGGTGGGACCCCTGCCAAGGACTTGGGGCTGCCGTTGGACACGTGGGCCCCTGGCCTCCGATGGTGTCCATGGAGGGTCCGTGGCCAGTGCGGGGGGCGCACAGCCTTGGGTGGGGTGTGGGCGGTGGTACAGCGTGGGGTAGCATTCCAAGGTGCACTGGATTCCAGACTTTATCAGAGTTGTTCCTGGGCTGATTGCTAAGGTTTGGCTGCCGTCCGGGCCAGGGGAGTGGGAGGCCATGGCCTCTAAGGAGAGCCAGGGTGACCATCTGTCTGCCGCTGCCAGTGGCTTCTCTTTCTGGGGAAGGTCACCTCCTTCTCTGAGCTCACAAGGGAAATGGTGGAGAGGCGGCCGCTCTTGGGACAGCAGGGCCGGCCGGAGCCTGACAGGTGATGATTGCCTACGATGGTCACTGGTGTCTTTGCAGTTTGAGGGCATCTGGAAAGGAGCCGCTGGTCTGAACGGTGAGAGGCTTGGGTTCTCCTTGCCCCTGGACATGGGATGGGCTTACTTGCAGGAGAGACCAAAGCAGAGCTGGTCCCCAAATACCCAGCCGCGTCCGTCCAGGGCCGCCACGTGGGGGTGCATAGCATTCCAGGAAGGGCTTTTTCCAGTCCTGGAAAGGAGGATGGATGAAAGAGCCACCCTGTAGGTTGAGGAATCCTACCCCGCCCCCACCCCCTTCCCCACGTCCCAAGTGCCTGCAAAGGGGCGGAATCCCTTTGATTGAAACAGAAAACCCTGGCAAGCAGTGTTAAAAATCAGGGTGGGCACGTCATGTCCACGTTCTAAACTCGGACTACATAAAAAATATACTTCAGTTTTATCTAAAGAAGTTACTTAAAGAGGCAGTACATTGCTTTTAGAGTTTGCCAGCAGTTGGCTGGTGCGTCTTGTGTATTGATCGCACACCGTGTACTTGGCCCCAAAAGGGTGGTGCTGCTGTGCCTTTCAGCGTCCGTCCCAGACCAGGCAGCGTGGCCGGGAGGTGGGGATGGAGGAGCCCAGACAGACGGCCACATGTGCTCATGGCTGGCCCTCGTCCGCAATATCTCCTCTATGTTTTCCCCCAAACGAGGGGAAATCTGATCAACACCACTAACGAACTACAGCAACGGGTTATCAATTAGCCGGGCCAGCGGCGGTGGCCTTGCCAATACTGGCTTTGTCTGAGTTTTCCTGGAGAAGTTGGTTTGTGTCACTCAAGGAAGCCACCCGTTCAGGTACATCCCCTCTTGTCCAGGTTGAGTCCCTCCCAGCGCTATTTAGAACGAGATTTGTGTTCGCCCTAATCCAATAACCATTGCCCAGGACGGCCCGTGTAGCTCTGCTGGGAAATGGTGTCCAGGCTTGTAGCAACATCTAATGGGTATTTAGGTGCAAACTAGCTGTGAAGTGTTAAATATTTACATGTGCAATGCCAATAGTAATTGTCCACTTTATCTGAGCTAGCCTAGGGAAATGCCTTATTTGTTTCCATGTTACTTCAATAAACAGAAAGCTGGAAAATCCTCCCGCTATTTCTTGGGGGCTTAGAATTAATAAAGCCAGGCGGTATAAAATATGTGCTTTGGGTTTTTGAATGATCACTTCTGCACCAGGTCATATAATATGGCTTTAACTCCATGTGGCCTGTCTATTAAGCAAGACAGGATGAGCCTCACAAATAATAAAAAATATTTATGCTTTTCTTAGTGATACTAACAAGGTAACATATCAGAGGAGAAATGGCAGGAGAAGAATAAGGTATCCGTATCTTATGAATTCACGGCTCAGTGGGGTCCCGGCCGGCTCCCATAAACACCCTAGGATTCTCTGCTCGGCATTGCCATTATTCCACAGATTGTATTTTTTGCTTTTTGTTTGTGAAATCTGAAGTGTCATAAATGCCTCCGTCTCATCTATATTTGATAGTTAATATTAGTCTCAACCAGGAAAGTGCACTTTACATGTGACAACATACGATTACCTGGGAGTGTTATTGCAAAGGAAAAAATCAATACCAATTTATAATTCACGATCGCAGTCTATCAGTTTTTATGGCTCTCTATCCAGTCTCATTAATTTTTTATTATGATTGACTGAAACGGAAAGATTTTTAACATGTTTCGCTGTTATTTATTCAACCTTAATAATTAAATAAACCTTAATTGGCTGTATTTCGAGGCATCTTGGTGCTGCGGCCAGGAAGGGTTGGGGTGACCATCCATTATTAATTCGGGAGCACCTCACATTCCCTTCTGAGGCAGCCCAGGGAGGGGACCTGCCTCACACCGTCACCAGAGTGAGCGAAATAGATTTTGTCGTCACCTAATCAAATTCTGTTTAGGAGGAGACCATTCGTTTTAATTCAAAATATAAATTATCAATAACGCGGAGAGAAACGGGATGAAATATTCCCGGAGCCACGTGAGTCGGTGCCCCGCACCTGTGCAAAACTTTGATCAGCAGCTAATATCTTGATTAATGAGGCCAAGGGCCCCGTTGCATGGAGAGCCGCCAGTGGGGACGCCCTCGCCAGGGGTCTCCCGATTGGCGGTTCACGGGTCCCTTTGAAAGGTGATTGACAGATGGAAAATTGCACTTTCAAATTTCATCCGTATTCATTTGAGTTGTTCTTCTGCACGTCAACGGCTTCCCCTCTCTGGCAGGCCACGGCTGTATACATTAGCCGTTTCCACAGTGAAAAGAGAAGGAAGACAATCCTGTATCTGGGCGCTCTGAAGGAAAATCAATCATGTCATAAGTGAGAAGTATGGATAAGTTTGAACTGTGGCAACTTTCATCATTTCATCTCTGGCCGCGCCGGTGGGTTTCTGAGCGTCCGGGCTGCGCGCGGCCACCCCAGCTGGAGGGAGAGAGAACGCGCAGTGTAATAGAGTTGGGCCAAAGGGAGATTTTTTTCCCTGGTATTTGTCAAGGAAGTTTCTCGCGGTATGGCACGGAAGGAACATCAAACCCTAAGATTATAGACCCTGGACGTTTTGACAGAATTGAAGAAAAGCTTCTATTGACTATGAGGAGGATAGACCGACGCTTCGCAATCAGTCGAGCGTCGGCCTGGCGTTTTTTCAGATTTTTGTTTTCACCGGACTCTGCTCGCGGGAATGGTGGAGTGTGAGCCGTCCCTCGGAAGGAGCCTGCCGCGGAGGCCACTTCGGAGCCCCGGGGGCCGGCCGGTCCTCCCCAGGGAGGGCTGCCCACGGGGGACCCCGCCCGGGGCGCAGGGGCGCAGGCTCGGAGAAGCCGCGGAGGCCGAGCGCGCTCTGTACCCAGTACCGAGCAGGGGAGCCTGTGTCTGCTGGAAATGCTCAGAAAACCGTGGGAGACGGGCATGTTGCAATTTCACAATCTTGTTCTTAATATCATTGAAAGGAGCTCTTCTTGGCAGTAATAAATTTAACACAAAAATCAAATACAAAACAAATTTATTCTTCCAGAGCTGATGCCCAGTCATTTCTTTCTTGTCTTGCATTAAGCTTTAAAATCAACTGTCACTCCCTATCGATTGCATCTGAATTGTTATCTATATTTCTCAAAAGCACTCTTGACAGTTAATACAGTGTAAATTATAATCTGGGGAAATGCTGCGTGTGTTCACCAGCAAATTGCTTAGATTCTGAGTAAAGCTGCTTTTATTCGCCGTTCTTTTCTTGTGGCCATCTATTTTAGCAAGGACCGTTCAGGCCAAATTATTCTAAATTTACACTCGGCTAGTATGTAAATCATATTGTGGAAATCACTTTCGGAATCACTCTCGAATGTAAGCAGTGCTGGAGTGTCTGAGCATTGCATTAATGAAACAAATACCGCCTCGGGGGCCCGACCCGCGGGGGCGGCTGGCGGTGCTCCTGTCGCTCCTGGAGGGAGCCCCCCACACGGGGGTGTAGGCGAGTCCGGTTCTGGGGGGCTCCGGGGGCCTCCCGGGGTCTCAGGCCTGCGCCCTCGTTCTCACGGAGCTGCGTGGTCTCGAGGGGTGGCAGGGTGGGCGGGGTCCCATCCTCCAGGGATGAGCCATCCTCAAGACCCCCTTCCTCTCGCATCCTGCTGGGAGTGTGAGGCCAGGCCAGGATTGGCTCCCTGGAGGAAGGCTGCCCCCTCTGCAGTGCAAGCCACAGATGCCATTTTAAGTTCTCTGGTCACCACGTTAACAGAGTAAAAAGAAGCAAGTGCGATAATTTTCGTATTTTTTAATTTACCTCAGTAGATCCAGGAGACTGTCATTTCATTATGTGGCCGACATGAGAAATTATTGAACCATTCGAAATGTTCATCTCTAAGTTTGGAAATCTGGCACGCATCGGACCCTTCCGCGGCCCCTTGGACCGACCCCGTAGTCCTGCTCGGGGGCCACACGTGGCCGTGACCGCCACGCTGGATGGCGCGCTCTGGGGTCCCGTGGTGGCCCTCTGGTTGTCACCAAGGCCAACACAGAGCTACCGCCCTCTCCCCGGGCTCCAGCCCCAAATCAGCTCAAGTACAGGGCCTGGAAGACGATGGGGTCTCAGGCGTCATCCCAGAGGGCGCTGTCCTGCGGGGGATGAATTCACCCCGGGAGGCACAGGCTTGCTCTTTCTGTCTCACTTACGTGGTGGTGGGATCCTCGTCTTGCGGATGAGTCTGGTTTTTCTTCAGGAATGTGTCGGTATCATTAACTTGTGGCTGTTCCCTACTCAGTGGAAATGTGACAGTTGCAGCATAGGAAGCTATTTGCGGAGTTACTTCTGTTCCTTCAGGAACAACTAATTACACGTACTCATTCAGGAAATATTTATTGAAGATCTATTAGTTTGAGGCAAGGTGGTTAAAATACTGTTCTTGCTCTGAATGATGGATAGATGGGCACAGAGACACATCTATCTTTAGATCTGCGTAGAGATAGATAGAGGTAGAAAATAGTATCTGGACAGTTTATAGGTCTACACAGGTAAATACATCTATTTATGTCTGTGTATCGATAGCTAGATCAGCGTCTGTCCGTCCATCTGTCTCCAGATCTACAACCCTCACATCCCTTGGTGTGTTTGCAGGTAGCGGAAGACGAATACAGGACAGAAAGCGCTGGGAGAGATGCCCGGGGCGGTCTGGGGCAGTGCAGGGGCACCGCGGGCTTCAGTGGCCTGGACTGTGAAGGTCAGGGCGGGTGCACCCTCAGAGATGAGCTGGGGAAGGGCATGAATTCAAATCAGGAAAAAGCTGATTGCCCGAATCCCTCAATAACTAAGGCAGATGTTGTGTTCTGGCCCTGAGCTGTGTGACCCCCTCTTCTGACGGTAGCGGAGACTTTGCTGGGGTGCCCTTGGGAACCGTAGGCAGGACTTTGGGGGCAGAGAGTGCAGAGGAAAGGAGGCAGGGACCTAGCTGGCTGGTCACCTCACTGCTTCTGTCTCTGCCTCTGTTTCTTTGGGTTTGAACTTGAGGTCAGAGTCCTCTCCCAGCAACACAATGCTGTGGTTCCCAGGACATCCTTGACACCAGCTAAGATTCCACTAAACGGAATCCCTGGGGCCCTCCTGCTACCCATGGCCTCCCCATGACGGCAGGAGGCGCCTCTCGGAGCACCGGCAAGGACATGGACTCAGCTGTCCCCGAACGTCACACCCTCCAGCTCTCCTGCCTCTCCCTGAGTTTGTGTGTATTTATCCATTGGAATAGCCGTTGGGAAGCAGCCCGGTGAACGCTCTTAAACAAGGCACTGGAATCTCTGTAACACATTTCTACATAGGCTAGGTTCAACCCTTGACGATTTGACATTGTTTCATGGGGTTGAGCCTGAAGTTGGTGAGGATGAGCTGCTGTCTTTTTCATCTGTTTGTTCACAGAATTTGGCCCAGAGCGCCCGTTTGTGGAATGGTAGATGGGTATGTGAGTGAAAAAAAAAAAGAAGGGAAAAAAATAACCACGGCTACCAAATACTAACAGTCTGATCCCCCCTCCCAAGGGAAGCTCTTCCGGGGGGCCTGGGCACCACGGGCCTTCCCAACACCTGCATACAAAAGTAATGACCTTGGAAGTTGACCTTATGGTTTTGGGATAGCCCTTGCATCAGAGGCTGCAGTGGAGCCCCTTGCGACAGCCGGCACGCGGTCACGCTCAGCCTGTAGACAAGCCTGCGGGTTGGGGCCTCGGCTGGAGGCTGAGAGCTGAGCTGTGGAGGGAATGGGCAAGCGCCTCCCCGCCTCGGTCAAAGCTCTTCTGCATTGGTTGTGCCTCTTCTGTGACTCAGGACACGGGTTTTCAGCCTGTGTCCTAGAAGATGATGGTGTGGAGTTCATGGAGGATCACCTGGCCTTTCCAGTTCTTTCCGAGTCCCGTGTGGACCCCACTGTTCAGACGGGGCCCGCGTTTTCGGGGTCTGGTTCGGCCCACGTGCAGGGCAGGGGCCGCTGGTGGGGAGGGAGGACTCTGGCCCGGCTCTGCCTCACCCTGCTCTGGCGTCTCCTCCAGCCTCGGTTGGCGCTGTGTGCCTTGTTTTGTTTTAATGCGTTCCTGACCCAGGGTCCTCGGTTATGGGAGTTCTCGTCATACAGTTACTTACACCCTCATAAAGCCTCCCACAAAAACGCTCTAACAAGCTAACGGTCATTGCTCAATGTACCAAGCGTTGAGTGTCACCAGGTAAGACCTGACCGTGGTCAGGAGAGTAAAGGTAGTTATTGAAAAAGACGAAACACTGGGTCTCCCCGTCACGCTGTCTGTCCCGGGGCTTTCCACAGCTCTGGGTTCCATGATGAACATCTTGTTGGCCATTACGGCTTCATTATAAACCGTTCCTTACAGATGTGGCTCCCTGTAGAGTGCACCAGGGCTCAGTAGCCCAAAGGGCCGCGTGAGGGAAGGCTGCACGCCCAATTCCCCACATCACCCTGGACTCGGTCAAGACTACCTCGTGAGTCTCATGAAAGCGTTGGTGGCACCCCTGAGCTTGCAACCCTCGGAGTTGACTTGACCGTTTTAACTGCAAAGCTGGAGACAGTAGGGGCGCCCAGGTAGCTCAGTCGGTTAAGCATCGACTTCAGCTCAGGTCATGATCTCGCGGTTCATGGGTTCGAGCCCCGCGTTGGGCTCTGTGCTGACAGCTCGGAGCCTGGAGCCTGCTTGGGATTCTGTGTCTCTCTCTCTCTCTCTGCCCTTCCCTTGCTTGCACTCTGTCTCTCTCTCTCTCAAAAATAAATAAAAGATTAAAAAAAAATAGGAAGGTATAAACCATAATAAAAAAACAAACGTCCGGCAGTCCCTGATGTCTCCCCCGCTAACTAGTTGTAGGGGAGCCCTCACTAGTGCACTGTCGTAGGGGACTGAGTGTGATACCAGATTAAGCGAACTTGGTTTCCCCCAAACTTCTGCAAAGGAGTTAACAGGTTGCTCCCTTAATCGGCGTTGACTACAGATTTTGTTGATGGATGTGTGGGCATTAAAGGCCGAGCTTCGGCTAATATGGAGTTTGCACTTATCACGGGGGTGGGGGTGGGGTGGGAAGAATTTTACAGGTAGGGGGTGCAGAGACCTTTGAGAATATTTGTTAGCTGAAAAGCTGCGTCTTCCACTGGATTGTGAGACTGTGATTTTCCATCTGGCCACGCTGGTTGGGGAGCCGTGTTTGGGCGTGAGCTCGGCTGTCAGTCAAGGGTCCCCAACTGTGCCCACCCCAACTCATTAAACCAGAGCAAACTGTACCGAGGGCGCCGCTGTGCGATTTTAATATTTGGTGCATGTGACAGGATCATTTTAGTGATTTGCAGGATTTATCTCCTCTTAAAAGTACTGCCTAAGGCTACTCTAATTGGTAGGAAAGCAAATTCCCTCTTCTCCTCCTGTCAGTCTTTGTTTTATTTACTGAGAACTGCCGAAACCTATTTACACAATAATGAGGATAAATCACCAGGATGCTTTCAACACAAAGAGAAATGTGGCGCGAGTTGAAAGCTGTACAATTAAAACAAAATTCCAGATATTCCTGAAGTGGTGTGTGCAGTTAAGGAGAGCAGAATAAAATTAAGACAAATGGGAGGATCGCACCCTGGACCAGCTCAGGACGCTAATCAGGATCAGAATTCTAGAGATATTTTATGATGGGCAATTTCACTTGAAATGGCAATGAAGTAAATGCCTGTGAGTTACCATCAATATTTGTAATAAAAATAAACAATCATGCATTCCTCCAGCCTGCAAATAAACAGGGTAAGTTTACGCGTCATAATTATGACATTGCTGGAGTGGCGGTAAGTCATGTGAAAATGTCAGCTGTGTGTTAGCAGCCTCTGGCTTGTTCCCAGTGAAGAGGGCCACAGCCACTTGGATGAGACACTCCAGATGTACTTGACTGTATGACCTGGAAGGACCCACTTGTTTAGATGTCAAGAGCCTCCTACATTGGAGAATGGTTCTTACTGGAGGGCGTACCACGAGGAGACCTCCCCGCCCAAAGAATTAGGCACAGCTCTTGCTTCCCCTTGAACTCGGCCCACGTGGGTGTTGGGTGATGTGTGGTCTTGTTGGCCACCTGGTCCTTGAACTTGGCCCTCGTGGGTGTCGGGTTGGTGTGTGTGCCTTCCGTAGCTCCCCAAACCTCCAGGTTTGCCTTAGGACCTCGGTGAGCTCAGTCACCCTGACCAGAGGGGGTCCCAGGTGTGGCCTCACTCCCACTCAGAGGTGGCCATCCTGTGGCTAACGGGAGCCAATCCTGTGAATCGAGCTGACATTCAGGAGCAATCATGAGCGGGGAAACTCAGAGTAACACACAGGCCACACCCCCTGTGAAAGCTCACAGGTGCGAAGCGCAGACATAGGACAGCCAATCTGGGTGCGTTTGTGAGTTTGTAAAACTTCTTTAAAGCGATAAGAGCCGGAGGCCCTTTGAGATCAGATGGGGCGCCCAGCCTGGCCAGGCTTTCACATCCCTGGGGGCCGGACCAGACGTCTCCAAGGACCTCTCTGGTTCTGACTATTGCAGTATTGGTGCATTTGCGCCTTTGTGTACCCCCGCCACCCCCGCCTGGCCCCCAACCATCGGCCATGCCTCTCCCCAGCTGTCCCCCCGCCTCCCGCCCCTCAAAATCGGTGCCCCACTCTCGGGTTATAAAACAGCCTGCATTTCTGTTTGCATCCTGACAGCTCAGGTGATGGCTGTTCAGTTATCCTGGAAAAAAATAATTCACATAAGCAGATTTTAGCACACTTACCAGGTCTTTTAACTTCATCTGACACTGTTTGGATGGAAGATGAGGGAAGTATATTTTTATATCCCAAGGGAGTTACTTTATGATGACTCTTTCAAGGTGAATATTGGCATTTATTTAGCCTGAGCACAAAATAAAAAGGAACATATAGAAGCATGAACATAGAAACACCAGAGTCAGCAAATAGTATTTTATTTTGTTGCTTTGAATTGCTATCCCTCAAACACAGCTAAATCTAAGTTAATTTAAAGTTTCTCTTGAGGAATTCATATCAAATTAACGTGTTTCTCTGCAGTGGCGACTAGAGCAGGGAACACATCTGAATTTCCTCCAAATTATGGTCTATTTTTACAGTCTCCTAAGATTTGCCTTTGTGGACCTTATTCCACTGTCTTTGAGAGAAAATTAATTTAACTAATGACAGCTCAGACTAAAACATCAATCAGAAGCAGAGTGAAATAACATGACAGTCGCTGCAGAGGATTGGATGCACACAGAAGACCGGATTCCGCGTGGGAACTGCTCCCCCACGTTTGCCTTAAATTTTGTTCGCGTGGCGCTGAGGCCTCACGTCCTTTTCCGTGGCCCCGCCACGTGCTCGCACCCTGAGGAGGGGCCCCCGGGACGTCCCGTCTCGCTCCTTCCTCCGGCTGTGGTCTGTCCTGGGCAGGAACCGGGGAATCCGTCCGTGTCCTCCCGGGTCTCCCTTACAAGCCGCCGCTGCCTCCGCGGTGCACGTCGAGAGGGTTTTATTTATCTGTGTTTTAACCAAGCGGTTGGCGGTTCTTTTCGCCCGCTTGGAGTCGCGCAGCCGTCCCGGGGGTGCTGGGGATGGCCCGGGCCCCGTCCTCCCGCCGCGGAGTCCGTTGTGAGGCCGGGGCCGAGAGGGGCGCACCTCGCTCACGCTGCCACCCGTCCCGACACACGTCATGGGGCTTTGTGGCACTCGGTTGGCATCCAGAAATGCCAGCGGACTGTTGAGAAAATTTAAGACGTTTTCATTGGCAGCCGATTTCGCCGAGTCCCCACCTCACTGACGCGGACTCAGTTTATGAATGATGGGGTGGAGGACGTTTGCTATCAGGAGCGCACAATGTAGCTCTTAATAAAAGATTAAACAAGGAGGAGAAGGCAGCGCGGATTTCTGACGCACTGCTGATAAGAAGCTCCAATTCAAGGCTGCGAGGAGGCAGGAGCGCGACAGTGACAGATACTGAACGAGAGACAATGAACACATGTTGCTCCCTGCACTGTGACGTGTAGCCATGTGGAAAATCTGTCTGAGGAACTTTTTACAGATCAGACGCCGAAAATGTTTTCTCCTTACTCGAGGCTATCCGTTATCCGAGGACGGAAAATTAATAGACACGCAGAAGTGGCGGCGGCCGCGGCCGGGCTGCTGGCGAGGAGGTGCCGCGGCTCCCGGGCGTGGGGGGGGGGGGGGGGGGGGGGGAGGGGGTGGGGAGGGAGGAGGCAGGCAGCGAGCTGTCAGTTTGAGAAATGAGGAGTGTAAGAGGCTGGGACCAGCTTGGCAGATGTGCAAGAGGAACAGGGAGCATATTGATCAATTAAATATGCAAATACCTCAGCAAGGAAAGACAGAGACGAATAAACTGACAGAAACATCAAACTGCACATTAATGATTCGATGGAGAGCCCATCCCAACAGTTTAGTGTTAAATAAATGCTACTTTACCAGAGTAGGTGTGCGGCGTCCTTAATGACACGACGGGGCACGGGAGGCGTGGGTGCTTTGGAGCCCGGGTGCTGGCGCTTTTGTGGGGGGCAGCCCACAGGCTTCCCCCCCACCCCCAGACCCCCCCCCCCCAACAAGGCCCGGAATTCAGCTTTCTCTATAACAATAGCCCAGTGCCGTCCCATTGTCCCTGACTTTCTCAGGTCACTTCTATATCATTTCCTTTCTCAGCCTCCCCAAAGAAAGCCTGATTGTTTCAGGCCAGACTCTGCTGGCAGCCTCCTACCCACGGGTGAACCCCGTAAACCCGGGGACCCCGGATTGGGTTTCATTCCTGCGCGGCAGGCCCGGCTGGACGGGATCAGTACCTTTTGTCCATGACTTTTACTCTGTGAAAGGCACCTAATTATGACTTAGCTCCTCAGACTAATGAAATTATCGTCTTGTTCTCTTGCTTCTGTACTGTTGTCAAGACTTTGAAACATGATCGTTTAATTACTGACACCTACTGTAGCTCATTTTATGCATGCAGAGCTAGAAAATGCTGGTCTCTGGGAGCCCAACAGGAGTGCGGAGCTCTGCCCTTTTGGCTGCGCGTGTAAAAGCCCTCTTTTCATATGAAAATTTCATACAGCGCTGGGTCAGCTTGGGCTCTCTTCTGTTAAGCAGCCCCAGATTTAGTCATTTATAACAGAATTATTTGAAATTCCTGGCCAGGAAAAGGGCAGAAATTGCAGTGTTTGGAGGATGCCGAACAAAACCCCAACAAAGTTCAATGATATCTGC
>NC_056689.1:84338482-84340982 GCF_018350215.1 Panthera leo | reverse complement strand
ATTTTGTTAAAGGTCCTGTTGTGTATTAATTTTAAGTTGCAGCGTCTGCAAGATGATGCCACTAGCATTCTGATTAAGGATTTTATACATGAAAAAATTTTCATTATCTGAGTTCCCAGAGACCTCCCGAGTGGTTGGCTGCCTGACCCACAACTGTGTCTCAGAGTGTTAGGGTGGCCGCCCGGGCAGGAAGGTGTGCCCTGTGCTGTTTGCTCTGCTACATGAGCAATTAATGGGGCTCTTTACTCTCAGGGAAGCCGACAGTCTTTCTAACCAAAAAAAAAAAAAAAACAAACCACTTAAGTGGATTTTGCTAATTTTCTCTTTGATTTCGGGAGCGTGAAGAAAACACGTGGAGACACTGAGTTGTGGCAGGGTACAATAGGGTGGCAGGAGGCTGGCTTCTATGTTCTCTGCAGTTTGCATTCTTGACACATGCGACTCAGGCCGTGGGGAAGAAGTTAGGGACTACCGCCTACTTTTTTTTTCCTCTTTTTCGTTTTTTAAATGTTTGTTTATTTTTGGGAGAGACAGAGACAGAATGCGAGTGGGTTAGGGGCAGAGAGAGAGGGAGGCGCAGAATCCGAAGCAGGCTCCAGGCTCTGAGCCGTCAGCCCAGAGCCCGACGCGGGGCTCGAACTCATGTGAGACCGTGACCCGAGCCGAAGTCCGATGCTCAACCGACTGAGCAGTTGCCCCCCCCCCCTTTTTTTTTTCCCTTAAACAGGATATTCTTCAGTTAATTCTTCCTGGTTGTTTTCCTTAATTCTATTAACATCTGCCTAAATGAAGGGTGAGGCTATCTCAAAGTGAATGACAGACTTGTGCGTGTCCTCTCTGATCACACCAGTAAGGAAAGTGTTTTCGAAACTCACGGGTAGGCTCTGCTGGCCCTTTAGTTCTTGGGGGTGGGGGTGGGGGTGCTGCTCAGGTCGTGGGTGGGTGTGAACGGAGCCCCTTGGCAGGGAAGTCTGCTGGCGGAAGAGCCAGAGAGGAAGACGGGACGACCCAGCTCAGAGGAAGGGTCTGCCCCAAGTTTGCTGGCTGGAGGGGAGCTGTGTCCTGATTGCACAAGGGCGTCCGTGTGCGCCCCATTGATGCTGCGGCGAGAGGCCCTCTAGTGGGGACAGGAGGCACTGCGTGCCTCTCTGCCTCCGGCAACAGTGCTGTCCCTCAGGACCCCAAGCTCATTGTGGACCCCCTCGGCAGCAGGAGGGCAACGAAATGTGTGTGGGGGGAAGGGGGTGCTTGGGGGCTCCCTTGTGGACCCTGAGCACAGCAATGGGAACCTGCCGGGCTGCCCACGTGCCAGGGCTTGACCACAAGCAGAGGTGATGTGCCGCGTTCCCCTGCTCACCTGCTTCGCCGGATGGACGCTGGGTGTGTGAGGTCACCCTCCTGAAAGTTGCAGTCGAGCAGGACAAGCAGAGAGGCGCTGTCCGATGGCCACGAGGCCAGTTCCACTCGTGGTTCTGTGGGGGCGGTGGGGACACCTTTCTGGGTCCACTGTCTCTGCTGTCACTCCCCTGGCCCAGGCTGTGCCATCTGTAGGGCCCCTGCTCACACTGGCGTTTTGATAATTCTCTACCTTTTTTTTTTTTTATAATTGCAGAATCATAAAATATTTTAATTTCAAGGTTAGCAATTTTCTCTTGCATACTTAATTTATAATTAGCTGGTTTATAAACCTGTTCTGCGAATATAATTTTACTGTTGCCAAATGTTCTTCATGAATAATTAAGGGCAAATCCCTATTTATCAAATTATTAATATACCTAATAGCCTTGTTTTCATAAACAATGCATTGGAGTTGGATTTAAAGAAAACCACCTCTGAGGGATCTGGTGTTCTGTTCCCACCACGGCAAGGACCTGCTCTGGGCGTCTGCACAGAGGGATGCTTGTGCTGTGTTGATGTCACGGCCCCCGGCCTTCTTTCCTCCACAAAGGCCCAGGTATCAGTAGCTGGACAAACACAATGGCCATTCACCAGTGGGACTGGCCTTCTCGGCCTCTTGAACAATGTTGTTATTTGTTCTAGCAATTCACCAGGAGCATTTTTGGAGGAAATGTAACAGATGAAACCATGCTTTCAGCCTTTAAAAGTCTCTTTCGGCATAATCCCACCCCCATTAGTAGGGGACCGCTTTTCAAAGTGAGGAAAAGCAACTTTTATGTGCGAATGTGGACCCGAGGCGGGCATGAAAAGCCTCCGTCCCGCCTTGTGGTCTGTCGACCCAGACCGTACAAGGTTCGGTCCAGAAGACAGAGGACGAGCCGGCGGAACCTGAAGACTCGCGCAGGGGGTGTGAGTGTGACACTCGGGGAGGCTCACGCGCCCCCGCCTCCCCTCTTCAGCTCCCTCCCTTCCATGGAGGAGGACGACACTGTCCTTTCTCCTTGGGCCAGAACTCAGATCATCTCCTCGCCAGAAGAAGATGCCCAGCTCACACTTAGGAGTAGCTCCGACGACTGAACAATATGCAGGGCCACGGTGCTAA